>NW_009954494.1:270791-275221 GCF_000747805.2 Chaetura pelagica
CAGAATCTGGTTGGGAGGCAGTTCGAGGAGGCACTCACGAAGCTTTACTGTCAGGCCAGCAGAGAAGACAGGCTGCCTCAGTTCCTCAGCAGCTGGCTGGCAAATGACTGTCAGCACCTCCTCAAAGAGCCGTGGGAACTGTCGCAGCTTGGAGTAAGTCTGAAACAGGGTGCTGATAAGAGCCTCCTGGGGCTTCTTTGTACGCAGCTCGGAGACCTCAGCATCAATCCAAGCTGAGGCCACTAAGTCATCCAGATCTGGCTCTACTATAAGGTGGTTTAATGACATCAAGAGTTTGAGACACCTGAACCAAGCAGGGATGGAAGCTTGTGAGTGACTCAGCAACACCTGTACTAGCTTGCGGTAAAACCCAAACTGTATCTCCTTGTGCCGGATACGGTCACTGGCAACATTATAGATATCATTGCTAAGCACCAGGTTCAGAAGCTGCTCCAAAGCAAGCAGCTCTGAGCTCCAGTCCGCGGGAGAGAGTGTATCCTCCCTCACACCCTGCTGCAGGCCAGAGAGCCTGAGACATCCAAAAAGCTTGCTGAGCATGTGGAAACACACAAGGTGGTTTTCTGCCTTACAGTACGAGTCCAGAAAAAGTTTATATAGCAGGGACACCGAAGCAGCCACAACAGCTCCATGGAGGGCAGGTTCACAAAAGCTACTGCCCAGCTTGGTCTGCACTGTGTTGACTGGTAGCAAAAGACTTTTCAAAGCTCCTTTCTTCTTCTCCTGGAGTTCCCGTTCTGGCAGTAGCTCCTCTTTGTAGGATGAGAAAAGCTCAGGTTGGAATAATCCAGCCTGCAGCAAAGTTTCTACTTGGTTTCGGATTTCCCTGCTCAGGTGCTGACGCACATGGTTGTCATCTGCCTGAGTCCAGCTCCTCGTAGTCAACAAGTGCCTCAGGAGCAGACATGGCTGGAGCAAGTGACTTGTCACTTGCCCAAACACACGATTTGGGTTGGTTTGCTGCCTCTGGATCAGGAGGTACTGAGCAAGGGTAAGTTGGAGGACACTGAACACCTGGGAGCCCACAGCATCATCAGAAGCCAGCTGCTGACATGCCAGCTTGGACAGCTTGCTGAGGAGATCAACCAAGAGCTCACACTTTGCTGTGTAAATGATGGAGAGGGAAGGAGTAGAAAGGATACCACTGGAGCAACTCAGCACTGTGCCAATGTTTTGCCATGGTTTTGGAGAACAGGCCTCTGATAACCTTTCATTTATGACCTGAAGATTTAAAAAAAATAAAACAAACAAAAAAAACCACAGTCAATTTTGTACACGAAGATAAAATCACAGAATTATTGAGGTTGGAAAAGACCTCTGAGACCATCACGTCCAGCCTATAAAAAGCTTCATAATGAACCAACACCACCTCCTGTGAGCTCAGGCTGCAAGAAGGAAGCAACAGGGACGTGCCAACAGCTGAGGAGGGGCTTCTCACATCATGGGGCTCAAGCTAGAAGCTCCTCTGGCCGTAACAGTGTCTCTGCACTTGTTTGTACCACAGGATGGCCAAGTAAGCCCTCCTTCAGGATGTGTGCTACAGGCAACAGAATAAAACTATCCATAATTGATCCTAATAGTTGATCCTGCAAACAGGAGGAAGGGTAAATTCCCTCCCTCCCTTCTTCCAAGGTCCTGTTATAAACAAACAACAACAAACTCACACCCAACACACATTCTACCTTTGATCCAGGCAACTTAAGTCAGTAAGAATGCCCACAACTAAAGATCATACTGATATTTTTAAAAGAGACAGTTTCCTTCTCTTTGAGGGATACAGAGTGCTAAAGAATTAACATTTACCTGAAATTGCAATTCCTTTCCTTTTCTCAAACTCTGTGGTGACTTCCCTATGGTTTTCACCTTTCAACCCCTTTTTATTTGGTCCCTTTTTCTCACCACCAGATAATCTTGTCAGGAAACAAATTCAGCAACAATTTACAAATCTTTCTCTATTACACAGTTAAAAATCCAGGCTGTCTCCTTATATCTCTTAGTGAACGGTTCATCTCCTCAGCTCAAGCTCCACTAGATGAAAACGGATCCTTAAATTTTTCCCACTGGATCTTCCACCACCTCTTAGTCTTTAGGGTACTCTGGCCTATACCTCTCATCTAATCTTCAGACAGAGAGGTTTTCACATCCAGACCACATCTAAATTTGGCACATTGCCTGTGTAACATCTCTGAAGCATAGATTTCATCCAACCAATTCTCTGTACTTCACAGCTCCATTTACTGCAGGTAAAGACAGTCTTCTCCTGCCTCCTTCCAACCAGCTCACAACGAAAAGTCTCATTTTTCCAGCTATTCTGGCTGCCTTTGCAGCCATCTACTAATTCTGCAGTTTCAGCAACCAGGAAGCTGAATAAGAAGTTAAATTTCCTGCTTCAGTTCTAAACTGTAACTGCACGTTCAGCCGAGGCTAAAATAATTACATTATTAAGATCAATACTGATTTGCTGTCACCATTGCTTAGTCATCATAAGAAGCTGCAGGATCTGCTGAACAGCAGCACATCACACTGCTCAAGTACTCGAGCCAAATGTGCTGATGAGCCCCACAGCGAGGGAAAACCTCTCTCTCTCTCTAGGACTCCCGGGCAAAATGGCAATATAAGCAGTAAATGATATAGAAGAACAACATATAGAACTGAGCCTTTACTTACCTATTGAAATACTTCAACCAGTTCACTCTCTGATAGTATGAAGAAGTTAAAAACAGATAGGTAGATTAACTGTCAGGTTATTGTTAGAATGCTCTGTTATTTTCAGCTTAGTGCTGAAAAAATACAAATTGTATGGCAGAACAGAAATAGAGGAGTCCTTATTAGAGGTCCTAAAAGCTACCAGATTAATTATTACATATTTCGTGTAACACGCTACACTGTGAGGAACAGTCACATCCTGTAGAAGATAAGCACTGCTATCCAGCATGCTACAAAATATCCAGAGTTTTACTTACCTGTGCAATTGAAAAACTGAGACCGACTGTCTTCCCACTCTTTAAGAGATTCTGTAGCCTCCTACTATGGATAATGTTGTCCAGATAAGCCCAGAGCTTCTCAACAACTTCATCCTCCAGTTCAAGTTTCTTATTGTGGTATGAAACCAACGTATGGCTTACCCAGTCAAGTAATACCTGTTAAGAAAAGAGAAGTCACCTTTAATGACCCCCAGACAAGAACAAGGCAAAAGTAGTACCTTTTCACAATTACAGCACCCGTGCCTTGAGGACATGCTCTACATCCATGCAGGTTCTGAGTGAGCACAGAAGTCCAGCTTGGTAGGTTTTAACCAAGGTCTAAATTCCTAAGAGCTTTCATTTTAAAGCCAATGCTGGCCCCCTTTTCCCCTGTACTGTCCCAAGACAGCTTTCAGGAGTCAGCATCCTAAGGCCAGGATATAATTCTGACAGTCAATACTGTCAGTAAATGTAGTCTTTTACATAAAAATTTAAAAGAATCAGATGGTGTTAACTTTCTGACAATTTATATTCCTTTCACATCCTCTTCTTTGTATGTTTAAATTCACTGCCTAGAAATTCAGGCCTAAGAATTCAGCCATGTGCAAATTGGAAAAGGTTGAAATCTACTGATTTCCATGGTGTACAGCTGGATTTAACTTTTTAAATAATTGAAATAACAGAAATACAGACCACTGATCTCAAATGGTGCAAAACCTAGACTCCACAAAATTACCAGGCTGGCGGAGTAGCACAAGCCACCCCTCACTCGTGGAAACACTGGACAGACCATCAGTAAACAGGGTCAAAACAGAAGATTTGGCAGGAGAAGGTGGGTTCCAAGCAGAGAACCGAGAAGCCCATGAACCCAGAGTTCCCTCTTTCCACGTGCATAAATGTAAAGCACCGGGAAACACACGTGTAGCTGCAGCCAGTTCTCCCGCCGTAAAGTTCTTAACTATGACCAGAAGCATCGGACTCTGGGGCACCCTGTACAGGATACGATGGACAACGCTAACGACAGCTCTGAAGACAATGGTTTCTCACCTCTCTGGGAGACAGAACACAGGCACTGCCCAAACAGAAGACTCTTCCTTCCTGCCCTAACACAGGCCCTTCTGCTGAAGCTGCTGGGAAGACGACGTTGTACAAACACTCCATGCAACTACACAGCAATCAAGGGCTGCCCACAATTCACTACCAGGTACAGATCTGCATTAATATATCTAGGGTGAAACCTTAGGCCGCTACATCTGGATTTCATGACTCACTTCAGCCTCAGCAACGATTAATCACTGCGATTTTTTTCATTTCTTTCTCCGCGCACCGCTAAGAAGCACTTACTTGCTCTTTATTAGGCAGGACGCACTGGTGGGAAACCCAGGCGAAACGGGCGAGCTTGAGTTTGTCTTCCCAGCAGGTCCTGCCGCTCTTCAGCTTCAGGTAGAT
>NW_009954494.1:276423-281222 GCF_000747805.2 Chaetura pelagica
GCCGGGGAGCGGGCTGTGCGTCTTCAGGGAAGGGGGGGAACAGCGCTGTGGGCCGGGGAAAGCTGAGCCCGTGCACGGTGAGCCAGGCGCGGGGCGAAGGGCTGCAGGCTGTCCTGGAATCTGCTCGGGCAGAGCCTCCTCCCGGGCTCCTGCTGCCTGCGGCGCTCTGCCCGCTTTGCAGCACCGGCTCTCGGTGTCAGCCGGTCGTGTTGGCTTTGCCCGTTCTGCCGGACTGCAGCTGCGGTGAAGTCCCTTTGACTCGGGGGTCACGGTTACCTTTGTATCACTTTATCCTTATCTTGTTTATTCTGAAATTTTGTAATCCTTAGATGAACTTCATGTCACAAAGTTAAAAATTGGGTGGGTTTGTGTTGTTGGTATACCCTAAATTTCACCTGTAGTGATGAGGTGATACTTCTCTGTCCGCAGCTGAGGCTTGAGACACAGTTCTCAATAGAGGGTATTCAACATGTGTTTCTGTGGGTTGTTTTCCAGGCTTTTCCTAACGTCCTTGGCTCTTCTCTGATGTTCGCAGGTCTTTTCTCAGTCTGTTGGAAGGAAGGGACTGCTGTACCAGTGTTGGGGAAGGAATGCAGGGTCTTTAAAAGCAGTGTTTCCAATGCTAGTTTTCAAGCTCTTTTTTGTATGCCTGTATTGGTAATATTTCAAGGCCATTGAATCTGCCTAAACCTGCACTCAAGATGTAGGTTAGGCAGGAAATGAACTACTTGGCCCAATGCTTGCTACACAGCTAATTTCCAGCTTTTCAAGGAAAGAGGAACTTGTGATGTGCTTTTTATGATCTGCTTCTCCTCCAGGCTTCTTCAGTGTTTTTTGTTCCTCAAAAAATTAACTCAATATCCTTTTTTTTTTTTTTTTTCCTTTTCTCTAGTTTGTGGCACTGCAGAAGATGCTGCATTGTAGGTGTGCAGGCTCCTGACGTGCTCTTTCTTCTCTCTTTCCTTATGTATTTTGCTTATCAGTAAAAATAGTGAATGGCATTAGTATTTATTGTTCTCTCTGGATGTTTGAGAAGAACGAGGCAGCTAGGACTTCTGAACAATAGTTCCAAGCTTTTTGCAAGCTTGGACAGGGAACACTGTATGCCTTCAGTTTGATTCATATTTTAGATATTATCTTTAGTGATGGGAGCTGGAGTCTTAAAACTGAGTGAAGGTTAAAATGGCAGGCTTGTCCTTATTTGCCTTTAAATTCTGCATCATTGACCTGTTGCAAACTGGCTCAGCTTGAAGCCAGCTGAAGGCATTTTGACAAGCCATCCTTATGCTTATTTTATGATATACACTAATCTTGAGTTTTATCAAGAATATTTGTAGGAACTTTTGCTTTTCTCTTCCTGCACTTCTCATTAACACTTGCCCTGTTCCTGTGACGCTGCTCTTTGTAATGCTGAGAGTATAAAGGTAAAGTGAACAAAGAAACAGAGACCTGAAATGAAAGTAGGGGTGACAGAGTGTCTGATGCCAATGGGTGTTTCTTGGAGAAGATGCTTTTCCTGTAAGGTAGTTCCTGTTCTGTCACCTAGGAGTAGGGACAGAAATCTCCTTGAGGTAATGCTCCTAACACCCACTTCTGTGATTGGAGGAGTGTACAAGGTATGTGAAGGGAGGAAGAAACTGTGCAGGTTGCATAAAGCAGCTGCAAACACCACCTTGCTAATCTTGGCTGAAGAAGCTGGGACTCCCCTGTTATCCCCAAAGCTCTGAAAAACCTTGGACTTGAATCAGCTGCTAGTGACTTCTTTCCCAGGCCCTTTTCTCTTGCTGCTAAATGTCCAATCCTGATGATAGAATTTGAGACTACTTTTTTTTGGTGTTTTATTCTTTTTGCCTCTCAATTAAAATTTACCAGTTTCTCTGTTGGTCATCTGCTCACTTGGCAGCCTGAAAAGGCTGATCTCGGTGCTCCTCTTGTTTCTCACTGTCATTTCAAAGGGTCTTCTGGAGTTCTACATCTTTAACACACCAATTTATGGTTTCTTTGATTCATTCTTAGTTTATGAGGAATTGCCTGTACATCCACACTGTGCCATAGTGAATAAGGGTTTTCTCACCAAATCTAACTTTGTGCAAATTGATCCTGTAACTGAAGCAAAAAAAGTGTGGGCAAGGGTATTTCTAGATGCTCTTTCTGCAACTGAGCCACATACTTGGGGCTGGTTTGCACAGTTTTGACTGGCTAAACCACTTCAGAAACATTTGGTTGAATTTGTTCTGTGCCATTTGGGGCGTGAATTTCTTTTGGATTGTACGTTAGTACAACAATCTAGATGCAAACTCTCAGAAATTATTTCTAGACCTGAAATAAGCATCTATGAGAGCATTTAAAATATGATTCAGTTGCTAAACCTCAGCTGTATGGCGGTCTCTGTGCATTTGTGTGGACCTAGACAAGTCCCTTGAACCTGAGTCCATGCTGCTAGCTGAAATGCAGAATGGCAACATAATACATTGTGAAGTTTAGTTCAGGATGTCTTTTTAGGAGGGTGCCAAGATGCTGATCCATTCCAGTGTCCACCTTTCTTCATGGTCTTTGTTAGAATTCTGTCTTTCCTACAGTTTTGTGCAGCAGAAAAAGTGTTGTATTTGAGACAATGCAAGTCTCAAATATAATTTCTTTAATTGCAAGGAAGATGAAAAGGAAGTTTGCTTTTGGAGTGGATAAAGTTGTGGTTGAAAGTAATGATTTTAATAGGTCTATCTGGAAATGCTTTGAAATTCCACACCTGTTGGTGCCCCTTCCCCACCCTCAACAGTTATTTCACCTGTGAGAACAAATGGAAATCTTTTTAGGGTTTTCTCCAGAGCGTACGTGTTTGCAATTCCGCATACTTGTTTAAAGTAACTTCTGCTGAAACCTTGCATCCCTGTCTGCTTGGAATTCCACAGAGGGCTTACTGCACACTGAAGTGTGCATAGGTATTAGAAAAGGCTAATTTATGATCATATTTTTAAAGCTATCATTTTGTTAGACATATGGTTCTTACAAGGGAGAGGAATGGGCATCCCTGTCTGTCTCTCTGAAAAGTTGTGTTTCATTGGATTTAGCTGCACAAACCAGAAAGCATGTGCGCTGGAAAATGCATGCAGGTCTTGTGGCACTGGGGTTGTAAGGTGTAGAACTACCTTGAGGCAGTCTATACCTGTTATTCTGGTAGAATAAAACTGTTGCTTACTTCTGCTTTATTTAAAACCTTTCAGATTATCTGGACATCTGTGTAAAACTGATGGCTATTTTGAAGGACTGGTGGCTGTCAGGGACCACACAAATACCAAGGGAGCTATTGCATTCACCTTGCTGAGTTTCTTTTTTTACAAGCCACAGGCTAAAAGCCAGCATCAGGCTCCTTTAGGTTTTGAAATGCTGCCAAGTGGTGGTTGTGAGGATGGCTTTCAACATTTCTATAAATGTAAGAACATATTTTAAAATTTATATAAATATATTTTTAAATCCTTCAAAGAATTTGTTTATACTTCTATAGAAAGGAAGTCTAGATAGATGAGGGCAGGAGAAAAAGGCAGAAGACTCTGATTTTGTTTTTAATTTCCCTGTTGTTATTTTTCTGGGGTCTTACCTGACTGAAGTGCCAGAAGTCTGGCTCTAACCTGGAAGTTCAGGTGATAAGCTATTGCTTCTTGGACTCCCCAGACAGGTAGAATAGATGTGCTATTGAAAGCATTTTGATTCTGAAATTTCCTTCCTGTATGTTAATTTCTCATTCCCTTGACTCTTCTTTTCTTGGTTAGTCAAGCAGAGGTATCAAAATACAGCTAAAGAATACCCAAACTACTACTGTAAAAAAAGCAAGGAGGAGAAATGTTCACTTTCTATAAGTTAATATTTAACAAAATCAAATACTTCAGCTCACCACTGCAGTTTTAGTCTGGAATACTCAAAGTATTTTTGCTTCTTCAGTGAAAATAGGAGAATTTGGCTGCAAAATATCTTTATGGATCTAATTCAAAGTTATCTAATTACACCTTAGTACTGAGAGGCACTAGCCTAAAGGTTTTGTTTCATACTTGAGTAATAAAGTTGTTTGACTTCAGCAATGAAAATACGGAGCTGTTTGTTCTCTGTCAGTCCTAGTGTGTGCAAAACCCCCATCATCTCTTTCTTTTCTCTCGAGGTCATGAAACGCGTACGCACAGAACAGATTCAGATGGCAGTGTCCTGCTACCTCAAGCGCCGTCAGTACGTGGACTCAGAAGGTCCCCTAAAGCAAGGCCTGAGGCTGTCTCAGACTGCTGAAGAGATGGCAGCTAATCTCACAGGTAATCCTATAGTATTTTCCACGTGTGCATCTTGGCAGAGTTGTGACAAGTGTGTATTGGTAACTACATGAATTTGTCTGCGTGACTGGACAGCTCTTCTTTTCAAATGAAGTAGTTTCCTAGTGTAAAGCTGGCAGGAGTTAGGAACTTCTGAAGAATTAAGCATGTCTGGAAGTGTAACAAGGTGAGATTTATGATCAGTGAATCAGTAGGCTGAAATACCGGTCAGAATAGTGGAAACTGTGTGTGTTGTATCCCCAAAGAACATGAAGTCTAGTGAGTAGGGGTGCTTTGGGATGGAGATGAGAAGGGCCTGGATGAGGGATGAAGCAGAGGCAGGAAAATCTGTTGTACCTTTGTACTCCAGGAGAGCTATATCCTGTGAAATGAAAATGGTATGGGCTGCTCTTTTCTCTGGCCTAGTCAGCTTTCTAGTTGTGAAAGCTCTGCTCTGTCGCTTGAAAAAGATGTTCCTTCAGTTGATGAGACAGTTTATTTCCCTAC
>NW_009954494.1:281547-283834 GCF_000747805.2 Chaetura pelagica
TCCCTACATGCCCTTTCTCCTCTTTCTTAACAGCTTCCAAATCCTGCTGCTCTACCTGATTTTAAAATCCTATCTGTGACAGTCTTCATTGTAATTATTATTTTTCTTATAACAAACTATGCTACTCCTTGAGCACATACAAGTATTTAAAGGATTCAAGCAAAGTGGAGGTTATAAGGATTGGATTTACCAGGAAAAGTAATAGAAAATACTGGGCTGAACTTTGGCTGAAAATGTAAGGAGCAAATGTTTTCTGATAATGAAACTGCTTAAATTGTGACAGTGTCCCAGGCTAAGAGTGGTGGAGACTGTAGTTACTTGTGGTAAAACTTAACAAAACGTTAGTTGCGTATAACTGTGCTTGTAACTGGCTAAGAGTGGCTACCAAAAGAGCTCTTTCCACCTCTAGAATATTTTGCCATAGTTACCATCCAAAGATGAGGGACTTGTGGGTGAATGTCCAGGCTGACACTCAGAGGCCTGGAGGAAACTGGGTAATATTTCATTAATAGAAGTGACCTACATCGTCGCAGTGCTTTTCAGTTCCTTCCTGTTTTCAGAGTACCTATCGGAAGTTTGTTGCAACTCCTTGAAATAATACTGGGGGAGATGGAGAAGGAATGAAACCAAAGCAAAATGCTGAATTATTTTTGATGGGAGATTTTACAGGAGAGATTGGTAGAAAGGTCAGTGTTGAAATGGGCTTACAGCCTGGGTCCAATCCAAAACAGGAGGACACAAAAGTATCTGAAGTGAGAGAGATGAACCGGATTATAAGCCCTGGCATTTGCATGTGGCATACTGCAGACAAAAAAATCTTTCAGTAAAGAGTCTGTATGAGAGTGTGACTAGGTTTTGTCTTTTTACTAATCTTTCACCAAATGTTACTACTAGATTTCTTCTTATTAGTCTGGATTATTTAACCAGTGCAAGGGCTTTGTGGCCAATGATTCAGAACTTAGTAATCAGTTTTCATTAGAACTGAAAATGGTCTGCTCTCAGGTACTCAGCCTCGTGCTACTTACTGTCAAGCACAGTGAGTATACTGCAGTTTCCTGAATGACTGTTGAAAAAGAAAAACCCAGCTTGTACTGATTCTGACAACAGAGGCTGAAAATACTTTCTGCTGCAGTCATCTTAGTTTTGCAAACTGTATAAAACCTGACCAGATTCTAAAACCTGCATTGCTTTATTTTGGGGAAAGCAATCAAATGGTTTTTTGTCTGGAGATGTTTTTGCTCATTCCTCAAGAAAATTCATCTTTCTTTTTCTGTTCAGCTCTTCTGTTTTGTTTGACTTTTAAATTATCCAGCCTGTACAAATGGGAGAGTGGAGATCTGGTTACTTCTCTCTTTAAGTTCAGTTATTTCCTCTTTCACAGTAAAGTGTATTCTGGTTTTGGTTTCAAATAGCTTTGTTTCTCAGCTTTAGCTCAACATTTCTTCTTATCTTTTTCTAGGGTTTCTTCAGTCCTCCATTGCTTCATGTACTTGCTGTATCTGTACAACTGTTTTCAAAGAATCATAGGGCAGCACAGGTTGGAAGGGACCCTGAAAGATCATCTGATCTGACTTGTTGTGGGAAAGGGAGCCCAGATGAGATTATCTAGCACCCTGTCTGATTGCATCTGCAGTAAAATACAGCAGAGTTTCTTTGTGACTATCCAGTATTTCTGTAGAAAACTGGAAGAGTATTTAAGGACAAAATGAGTGACTAGGGAGCAGATTCCTCTAGTATTGCCCATAGTATACTGCAACACGCAGGACTATTGGAAAGAATTGCTGGCTGCAATTACTGGAAGTGAAATCAAGGAGGAGATGTTTCCAGTAGGAAGGTGGAGGAGAAACTATGGTAGATTTATTCATGTATGAGAGGGCTATGGCCAGTGTTTTAATTCCACCGGGAGAAAAATATGCTTGGAAATTTACTCTTCTTTTGGAATCAGTTGAGCTCTTGATCCTTTTTGCAGGTCTGGTTGTTGTAAAGTTTTGGGTAGGAAAATAGTCAGAATTTCAACTTGTTACAGTTGTATGGTATGCAGGGTTAATTTACCATTGGCTTGATGGGAATGAGCTCTAGCATAATTATTGAAAGAGTAGGGCATAATGATTGCCCAATCAGACTGTTCCAGGGTAGGTAGCCAAATTCCTGTTTCTGAAGCATGAAGTACATCTTAATTTTGGAATTAAGTTGCTTTTGCAGCTTAAGAAGAAGTTGAATAGGTGGCACATAGAGATGACTTCATAAAGGCAAAGACAGTAAGTTGTGCTTGCATGGCATGATCAAG
>NW_009954494.1:283886-303418 GCF_000747805.2 Chaetura pelagica
CTTGTATGTAACCCTGTGACACAGAATGAAAGACAAACCCTCATATTTGTTTTTCTTTGCTTTTACGATGTGTAATACAGATTACATTGAAAACCATCACTAAGCATTTTTTAGTTACTGCATGCATGCAGTTTACTTTCTCGTGTTTAATATTGATTATATTATATTTTAAGTCTGAATAGTAGAATGTTTTACTTGAGCTGTTAAGTAATACCAGTCCGTAAGCCTGGAGTTCTTACCAGCTTTAGGTTTCTAAAGGAGGCAGGATGTAGAAAGCAGAGTATCTTTGTACCTTTCAGCAAGTTTTATTTCTTTGTTTCTAAATTATTTGAGAGCAGATCGGGTCTTGGGGCTGGAATGTATTTTTTTCTGATGAGGGGACTATGAGCACAGCCCAACTCTCTGTTTCCAAAGCCAAATTCAGCTTGCCCCTGAGAGCTAGTTAACATACCTCCTCCATTTTCATAAGCTCTGGGAAAATAGACCTGTGTCTTACCAGTGGGAGAGAGGGGAGAATAGCAACAGGCTGCCTGTACACCATGTGCTGATCTCTTTCTAATTAGGAGCATTGAGATGAGCTGGAGGCTGGCCTATCTCTCTTTAGCATGTGAACATTTGATGATGTTGTTTATAGACTTCCAGGGCTGTCAGAGTTGTGCCTCTGTGCATGAGCCAAATGCTGGAACAAAAAGTGATCAATCAGGAGGAAGAAGGCAAAGAGAGAGGATGGAAAGCAGTGGGGGGCAGGGGAGACTGAAAGAAGTTGAGGGAGCTAACAGGGAGAGTGGAGGGGAAAATAGTTACGAATTGGAAAAAAAAAAAAAATCAGGAAAGGAAAACAGTAGGACTCCCTACCCTTTCATGCTCTTTTTAGAGAGGAAACAAATAATCATACTAGTTACAATTTTGTAACCTGTGCTTTTAATCACTGGTATTTGTATATACCCTTAGGGTGTGTTGGTGCGTGTCTGTAAATTTACATAAAGTCCCCTGTTGGATTCTGAGAGGTTAGCAGAAGAGTAAAGGTTTGGTGCAAAAGGAGAAGTCGGTTCCCTCTCTGAACAGTTCAGAACTACTTTTACTGGGGTTAACACTGGTTCTGAAATTCAGTTTAATGCCATCTCAGGAGACCATAACAACTGGATTTGTGGTCAGATACCGGCTGCCCTTTAGCCTAAAATCCTCCGGGAGTAGGACACATTTTGATTTAAAACTACTAAGTGTTTGCTTAGAGATTCAGTGTGGTTTCACTGCTACCTCCAGGAGACTAGTAAATTATAGTCATTATCTTTTATTGTAAATGATGATGAGTGGAACAAGGAATTTGAGATTCTGAGGTAGTGTCACTCTAGACCTACCTCCATGATGATTGGTGGATGCCACTGAAAAAGAAACTTTGTTTTGGAGGAAGTTATGAATTCCTTAGTCATCTTTTCTGAGTACAAAGTAGCAAAGCTACTGAGTCTGTTGTAAAACTGTTAAGGGATCTGTGATGGTGTTACTTTGAATTTCTTGGGGAATCTAAAGTTGTATTTGAAAACTTAAATATGTATTCTGAGGGGAGCAGGTGAATAGCTGAGACTTTTAGGGGTTTCTTTTAAAGCTTTTAGGGTATTTTCTCATTCATGATCTGTCTGGTTTGTTAATGCTATGCTTATATAGAAGTTTTGGATTGGGTCATCCCTGGGTGCTTTGAAGTGTCATCTCGGTGGCCGTGTTACCTTGGATTTTATGACAAGCTTTGTTTCTGGATGCACTTGCAAAACTCCTGAAGTTCCTATTTAATTTTTACTTATTTTATTTCATAGTCCAATCTGAATCTGGTTGTGCCAACGTGGTGTCTGCAGCTCCCTGCCTGGCGGAGCCACAGCAATATGAAGTACAATTTGGACGATTACGCAATTTTCTCACAGGTAAATATCAGGACACAAGGAAGAGGAAAATAGCTGGTTTTTTGTCATTTCAATGAGTAATAAAATTTAAAATAATGTCTCTAACAGTCTTTTGCTTTCTAGTTTTGAGATTTCAGTTACTACAAATAGAAATATTTAATTTTCCTTTTTTGTTGTTGCTTTCTGAGTGCTGAGTACCTTTGGCTTTTGTAGATCGCTGACTGTTTGCCCTTTCTTCTTCAAGCATTTGGTCTTTGCAGATCTTCTAGACAACAGCATACATAGACAGGACAAGAAGGAAGATTAGAGTGTTTCATGTGAAAGGCAGGTAACTTAGAAATTAGTGTAGTTCTCTGCTGTCACCTAGTTTAGCGTTTTTTATTTTATTCATAACTGGCTTATTTTTATGATCTAGATTTTTAAGGGAGACCTTGTTGCCTTAGATTTTATCTGTACTGTCTTTGGGACTGGAGGTATATGACAGTTGCCACTCTGCCTTTGAGCACTGATACATTCATTCAGTGTAGGGATTTGATCCCAGTGTGCATAACACTAGGATTAATATTCCTGATAATAGTTGAAGGGAAGAAGAGAGAGGCAAGCAGAGGCAGAAAATATTGAAGCCTTAGCCTTGCCACCTAGAGCAGCTCAACACCATTGCACTTTAGTATCAGAGGTAAATCTTTATTGTTCAGTAGATTTTTGAGAAGTATGATCGCTCTGTTCAGTGGCTTAAATATTGCTTGAGGAAGTGCTAGGCATGGTTTTGGTGTTCAGATGGACTGTTTTAGTCTTTTCTGTCTCTCTCGCTCAGTTTTGATTTCTTATTCCCTTGCAGAAACAGAAGCAGCTCATGTGTGTAACTTGCCAGCCAGCCACAAGGCACCTCAGGACACTTGCCAATTCTGTGATGCCTGCTCCCAGGGGCACTGAGTAGTGGGCAGGGGACTAGGTCCACTGAATAATTTAGGAATAGCTCTAGAGTCCTCTACCTCCACCAGCTGCTTAAAGCAGGGCAAGACTGAAATTTGATCAGGTTGCTCAGAGCCTTGTCCAGCCAGGTTTTGAAAACGAAAAAATGTGGAGATGGCTCTACGTCTCTGGGCCCCAGCTGCAGGGCTGAGCAATTTGGTGAGAATTTCCCTTGAAGCAGCTTGCCTGCTATCCTGTTCCTGAGCATATCTGAGAAGAAACTGGCTCCTTTTCCTCAGTGATGTGGGTATGGAATGTAGCAGTTTGATACTCCTATATTCTTCTCCAGGCTAGACAGACCCAGCTCTCATAACCTCTTTTCATGTGTTCCTTGGGAACATTTTGCTTCGTTCCTGTTTTCCGCTGACCTACCATCTCTTCCCTTTTTCCCCCACTGCAGAGTGAGGTCCTTCCAATAGCTGCATTCCTCGACTAGAGCAGGTGGAGAGAAAAGAGCACTTGCTGGCTGCTTAGAGCTTTTATGCCATACAGACCACTGGTTTCACTGGCTTTGGCCCAGTTTCAGTGGGACAGAAAGGAGAATAATGCTAAAGTATGTAAATTCATATGTATGCACTGCACACCACACACATGCTCTGTAGTTATTCATATAGAAATGGAAGAGAGGTACAGTATGGACCAAAGAAAGTCAGTTTTCAACAGAAGAGGAGAAATAACCTGGTAAAAAGGGGAAAAAGAGATTGTGCATTGCTGAGTGGCAGAAGAACAAGTTGAAAATAAGCAATACTGCTTGAGGATCAGCAATGCATATGTTGTTCCAGTAGTGTGTATCTTTTCGTCCTCCAGTAACTCATTGTTGCAGCTCTGTATGCTGCCACAGTGTTCTGCAGCAGGGCTCCCCTCCTTGCAGCTCCCTGCAGCCGGCTGAACGAGGGAGGGAAGCGGCCCCAAGAAGCTGGCAAAGGAGGGGTGGAGCTGTTGCACAGATTAGTCTCTGCAAGGTACAGCACAGCCTAATCGGGAGTTTGTTACACTGTGTGCTAGGAATTACTGCTGGGATTTGCCTTGGCAGAGACCGGGAGAGAGAGAGAGAGGGAGAGAAAACATGCACATGGGCAGGCACAGAAATAAAACAAGAGCACAGCATATTGCAATACATTTTGGAAACTAGCTTCCTTTCCCTCAGAGACAAATCCCAAGCACAACATGCAAGTTTTATTAAAGCTGAGAGGAAAAAAAGCCACTGAAGTTCAGGCCCATACAAGGTTAGCAAACAATTTTGACTTAAACAATACTATTTTAAATATAATGGCTACATTTTAAAGTCCATTTATTGCAATAAACACAGGGCGTTGTTTTTCTTTTTAAACGAGTAGGGAAAAAATCAGCTGTCATGTAGTATGAGGTGGTATTTTAATAGCTGGTCTGCACCTAAAAAGAGTTTTGAAATCTCTGCAATTTTTCTGACTGACTTGAAAATCTCTCTGGATCTGTACTAGGTATTGTGTATCTCCTTAAGGTGACAGAAGAGGTTCACTAAGATGTGCCAACAAAAGTCTGCTCTTGCTTGCTCTCTGATGCTACAGTCAAGGCTTTTTGCAGTAATTGTCCTTGCTGTATTTTATTCTCAGTAGAAAGTGGATTAAGAAATCATTCCAAGTTTGTTACTGTTTTTATATAGATTCGGATTCTCAGCACAGCCATGAAGTGATGCCTCTTCTGTATCCCCTCTTCGTCTACCTCCATCTGAACATGGTCCAGAATGGCCTAAAAAGCACAGTGGACAGTTTTTACAGCCGCTTCCATGGCATGTTCTTGCAGAATGCCAGCCAGAAGGATATCATTGAGCAGTTGCAGACAACCATGACTATTCAAGATATCCTGTCCAACTTGAAGCTCCGGGCTTTCCTGGACAACAAGTACGTCATCCGCCTTCAAGAGGACAGCTACAACTACCTTCTTCGCTACCTCCAAAGTGACAACAACAACGCCCTGTGCAAAGTCCTGACTTTGCACATTCACCTGGATGTACAACCTGCCAAGAGGACTGACTACCAGCTGTACGCTGGTGGGAGCTCCTCGCGCAACGAGAGCAACGGCCTGGAACCCAGCGACGTGCCAGCTTCCATTCTACAGAACGAGGCAGCGCTGGATTTACTGCAGGACAGCATTAAACGTGTCAAGGACGGGCCCCCTTCCTTAACGACCATCTGTTTCTATGCCTTCTATAACACAGAGCAGCTGCTAAACACTGCGGAGATTTCACCAAATAGCAAGCTGCTTGCTGCTGGGTTCGACAATTCATGTGTGAAGCTGTGGAGCTTGCGTTCCAGGAAGTTAAAATCTGAGCCCCATCTCGTTGATGTGTCCCGCATCCGCCTGGCTTGTGACATCCTGGATGAGGAGGTCTGGATACCCTTTTTTTTAACCCCCCCCCCCACTTACTCTTTCTGCTGAGGTATTTTGGGCATGCATTGTGGAGTATCTAGTAATGTTTTAAGGGACCATGAGGCTGTTCCACAACCTGTCTGCCTTGATGAAAAATTTTATAGCCTGCTCTTGTCCTTGCTCTTTCCTGTACTGCTTGTAAATGCTCCACTGAGGTGCCATGAATTTGTGTTCAGGTCATAGTTTGTTAGTCCTAGGTTCTGATCTGCCTCCTCCAACTGTCCTTGAAGAGATGACAGTGTGCAAGTAGCCCAGTAAGGACAGGTGACTGGAGAAGGTCCTTTCCCTAAGAAGCATGGTTGGGAAGATGAAACAAGGAGTTGTGGGTGGTAAAAACACACTGGCATGAATGAAAACTAGAAGGAAAGCAGCTCAGAACAGAAGAGTGGAGGGAAGGAGAGAGATACAGGAAGAGGAAAATAAGAACAAAATAAGGAAGGAGCCAAAGGAGGCTGGTCTAGGACTTCAGGAAGAAGGAGGGATGTCTAAGTGCAAAACTATATTTAAGGGATCACCTTAACCAGAGGTGAAGAGTTAGCATGGAAAAATTATGCAGAATGTGTCTCTTTTAAGGAGTCTGCAGTTTAAAAGCTTCAGAGGCTTTAAGCTGCTGGAGTGCTGGAAAGACAGGGATGCGTGTGCTTTCACATGCCAGGTTAGATAGCATCTTCTAGTTTACTCTTTTTTTTTGCCTTCTAGTCACGCCCTTCCTTCCCCCTCTGCCACAGCTGCCCACGTACCATCTTATATCTGGTTAGAGATCAGAATTTGTGACTCTTCTTTTGTTTAATCACTCCCCTCTTGAAGGAGGAAAAAAAAA
This sequence comes from Chaetura pelagica, assembly GCF_000747805.2. NCBI lineage: Eukaryota > Metazoa > Chordata > Aves > Apodiformes > Apodidae > Chaetura > Chaetura pelagica. The sequence continues at coordinate 289,980 of NW_009954494.1, forward strand.
AAAAGCCTTTCTTGTTCTTGTGTTGAGTATTTAGCAGGAGAAACATCCTTTTTTTCACTGTTTTTTCTTCTCACAAAAAATACCTAATGGCAGGGTTCTTTTTATTTTAGAAGAGTGCAGAGGGCTTGCTGTACAAAGGGATCTATGGTTAGGGTTTGCTTTGTTAGTCAGCTTGAGAACTAGAGGCAGGCATCCAGGTGAGATAGCACTGCAACATGCTTCCCAGGTTAACCCTTTCTGCAGAGTGAGCAGGTAAGTGGCTCAGACTAGCCCAAGATGGAGCTATGGACTTGTTTTCATTATAAGCTTGCAAGAGTTCATAGTACACCTGACTGTGTGTATTGCCTGTCATGGAAACCAAATGTCAGTAATCTGTGGCAGAGAAGAATTTTTCTGTTAAATCATCATGTCACCTTTTTTGGGCCAGACTATAGAAAAGTGAGATATTGCCAGGTTACCAGGAGTGTATATTAGGGTTTTTTTTTCGGCATATAAGCAGGCATATACGTCTTATCATACGTGTAATATGATATAGTATGAAATGGCTGTAGAAGCTTGAGTACAAATGGCTCTTGTTGGCTATTTAACATTTTGTGTATCCTACAGTATTTGTGCACAGGTCTAACACCAAAAACTGGTCAAAGACCAGCATAGATCAAAGTTGTCATTGCCTGAGTGACCTCACTACCAACAAAACAAATAGTGACCTGATCAGGAGTTCAATATTAAGGGGTGGATACCAGCCTGAGCACAGTGCTGGTTATGTTTCACAGATGCAAATGAAAGCCTGTGGTCTACAAAGGAAATAAATTGCATTATCTGGCAGCTCTCTGTGAAAATACACAGGCACCCATGGGGTTCCAGGTGGGAACAGACTAACACCTGCTCAGGTGCCACAGGAGTAGAAGCCACAGATACCAAAACAGACCAAAAAAAAGACCACTCTCGCTGGGCTGGAGCTGTTGGTAATGCAGCTCAGTATGAACAGGGGCTGTGTTTGAGAGTCTCGCTGCAGTATATGATCAGCAACAATTTACAGCAATACATCTTATGAAAGCTTTGACAAAGAACAGAAATTCTCAATGTGCTTTGTCATCAGTGAGTTCTGTGGAATAACTTGTGAGGCTGTTAAACTTGGCTAGGTTTTGTAAGGTTTCTTAATTTTGTTTTGGTTGATTTCTGTTTTGTGTAATTAGCTTTGCATTCTGTGTTTCAATAGTAGTGCCTGATGTAATTAATCTTCAGCTGATTTCTGATGTGCTGCAAGCAAATAAATCCTTTGTTTATGAAGACATAGAGGTCTAAAAATGTGAGTTTCAGTAGATCTCCAGGGTGGCATTGCAACTAGAGCATTTGATTTATTACCTCTTTTGTGTATTTATGTAAAAATGAGACTTGGGCAAAGTGTTGGACAATGTTATTCTTTTCTAGTCTAGATAAAGTTTTTGTGTCAGTAAGGTCAAAGTCTTCTAGTAGGTGTAGTTTTAGTGAATTTTGCTCAGTATGATGCCCCAGTACCTTTTACCAGTGTCGTCTTGCTTCTTTGGAATAGGAGAGGCTTACTATTTTGGGTTAAAGTAATTAAATTTTCTTTATATTAGCAGCTTATAAATGCCACTCTATAGTCTCTCTTAAGGTCCAGTATAAAAATGCAGGTTTTGGGCAAATGGATGTATTGTTTATCTCTATGCAATTTTGGCATGTTCATAGCTGGTGCTGTATAAATGAACAACAGAAAATAATACTCTGTTCCAGACCTCAAGAGTAGCAGCCTTTTTATTCTGTGAAGACTAAGACTTGACCCCATTCAGCTCTGTGTCTAAGATCCTGCTGTTGAGTGCCAGTGGTCCTTCAAGTGGTAGTGAGTGGGGATGATGTCTGACACCTTGGTAGATAAGCAGATAGGAGGGAATACTAGAAGGAGCTGTAAGAAAAGTCCTGCAGAGAGAGCCATGGTCTAGACTCCCTCATCTTTCTCTGCTAGCAGATCCCTACTGTAGGTAGGTAGCTAAGAGATCAGTCCTCTTGATCTGTTAGGAGCACTGCAGGGTGAGACCGATGATGCCACCCAGGGAAACCTGTTACTGGTTAGAAAAAAAGGGATGGGGTGATTTTTTTGGTTTGTGTTGTTGGGTGGGGTTTTTTTAGGTTATTGTTGGTTTTTGAGTCTTGCTGATTCCCTTGAGGCTTATTCAGAGTGGATTTTTGTGAGGTAGTTAGTGTTTACTGCTCACAAGATTAAATGCATCAGCAGTACGTTTTTCTGGGTCCAGATTTCTGTCATGCAAAATTCATTACTGATGTAAGTAATAACTGAGGAGTTGAGCAGTCTCTCCATAGGTGTATCATTTGGAAGTTCTCAGTGTAACAAAGCATCCCAATGTTTTTATCATTTTCAGTTTCTTAGTGCTATAATTTTGGGAGTCTTGCACTTGCTAAGGAAGATACCCTGTTGAAGAGCTTTTGGGTTTTTTTTTAACTCAGTAGCATTTCCAGTAGGTTTTTCAGTTCTAGCATATTATGTGAAATTGGTTTGATAGTTCTTTTTGAAATGGATAGTACAAATAATAAAAGGTAGCTTTTAGTGTGTGTGTAGGTTGTTGACTAAAATAGGCTTATATAACTGACTGACTTTGTTGCTTGTGCCAAGGAAATACAAATAGTTCATGTTAACTTGCAGCAGCAACCGCTTCAGAAGGAGCTAATGGATACTTAGGTAGTGCCCAGTGGTATGTTATATCCAGGAAACTTAATCAGTGTGTGAAACTGGAATCCTGAAAAAATCTTTGTAAGAAGAATTCCCTTCCTCCCTGCTGATTTAAAACACAGGTTACAGCCTTTCTAGAGCTGCTTTGCTGTAAATGGTTCCCTATATGTGGTAGCAGCTGTGTGATGCAAAGTGTGTGCTCTATCTGGCAAAGAAGTTAAGCTTGGTTCTGCAAGGCAGTGATGTAGTGGCTGCATTTCCAGTTGTTTTTCATCTGGTCAGCAGACTAACTTGAATAAGCAGGAAGTGGAAAAAATTTAGTGATTCAGAAGCATTATAGGTAATACTGTTTTCAGTGAGCTATAACAATAGTGCACAGTTGTTAAGTGGATGTAAAAGCTAAGATTTCTTGCCTGCAACTGTACTGAAGTGTAGTTTTGAATACTTCATCAGGCATTTTCAAATAAGCTGCTACTGTAATATGAGAGAAGAGTAGGTGTTTGTAAAGATAAAGAATGTGTGCTTGCAGGCAGCCCAAGTAGCCCTCTAGGAATTTGAATGCATAAAATTAAGTTCCCGGACTTGCAGAATTTATAAAAAACATAGTACAATACAGATAGCTTGAATGGATTTCCACTGGTAACTTGTCAGGAATCTAATGGTCAGAATTAAATAGTATAAAATGCTGCAGGTATCAGCCTCTCTCCTTTAATGTGGTAACATAGCCTAGAGATGCTGTGGATTCCAGCAAGCAATGCTCTATCTGAGGTAGAAAAAGCAATTTGAATAAGAATGGGGCTTTTCATGTTAGAGCCTGCAATTTCTCTCTGCTTCACCTCCATAGTAGAGATGAAGTTGGCTCCCAGCCACATCATAAACTCCTGTGGACACTGACTACTCTGAAGAGAATTAACATTGCTAAACATGGCTTGCTGCCTACCACTAAACATGCCATTGAGATGGAGAAAGGCAATGAACTAACTAAATCAGAGTTTGCTCACCTCTGATGTCAGATTTGGAACCACTGAAGGAGAAGGGCTTTCAGGACTGTTGTTACGTCTGAAGCAAAACTGTCTGTTAGTCCTCAGTTGAGAGGGATGGGAGATACTGTGTCATCCAAGAGAGCTGCTCACAACACAACTTCTGCTGGTCAGTCAACAGTCTGGCAGCCCTGGGCAACTGGGTTTCCTCTAGAAGCAAAGGTGGGGGGGTGGGTGGTGGTGGTGGTAAGTGCTTCTTTCAGCCGGAAACAGGCTAGTTTGCGGTGACAAAGAAGCAGCTCGCAAACAAAGGGACATTGTATTGAATTTAATGTGCAGAGATTGTCTGTGAATGAGCATTACTGAGTATTAAGGTAAAGTGTCTGCCTGACAGCCCTAAGGAAGGGTGGTCTCGGGCTACTACACAGGTGCTCCCCGGAGTCATGGTTATCTTGCAGTCTCTCAGTGAAACCCCAGCTTTTTGGGTAGGCACACTCTGAGATCTGTTGGAACTTTTGCAATCTGTAGCCTTCAAGTGTTGAAGTGCTACATGTGCTACTTAAGTAGATTTTCAGAAATTCTTACCCTCCACTGGAAGATTCCTTTAGCACAGTCACTGAACAGTCTTTAAACGTGAAAGCCTTTAGTTATTCGCTTATCTGCCCTGATACTTGAACTGGAGAATTACAGGATAAAAACATTCACAGTGCCATCCTTTTTGTGATTGTTCATCTTCTCCTACCCCAAAATAGATTCTTTGACCTAAATAAGCTGCATACATTTCCTGTTCTTGAGGGGCAAGGATGTGAAAGCACTCTGACAGAGTTTGCATGGAGAAATAAGTATTACAGCCTTACTGTGTTTCTGTTCACATGTGAGGCTAAGAAGGAATGTCCAGCAGACAGCTTGTCAAATAGGTTTTCTCTTTCCATCTCCTGCCTTTTGTTTAAGACATCTGTGTTTCTTTTTCTCTACTGTGATATTCACTTCCACTAATAACCACACCAGAAGAAGAGATGCCAAGATCTGTGTCAACATCTTAACCAAAAGTTTAGTAGAGAGTGGATAGGGAATGAGCATATGTTTTTAGCAAGTGGAAAAATGTCATAAAATATTTTTTTTTGTCCCTGTTTGTGTGCAGTCCCAGGTTAAGGTGCCATCTGGAGTGAGCATGAGGCTACCCAAAATGAAGATAAGACCTTTACATAAAGAGTCTTATCTTGCCACATCTTTCTGCATTAACTTAAATGTAGCAACTGTGTAGCAATGTTTGTGTCACAGAGCTGCACAAAATGTGCCATGTCTAGAATAACATGTATTAACACCCCTCTGTTTTCCTCATGGTCATTCCTGTAATTGAACGTATAAACATGCATTCCTTTTTTGTTTCATTTTCTCCTCCCCAACCAGGAGGAAGAGGACGACAGTGCAGGCACAGAAATGAAGATCCTTAGAGGACACTGTGGACCTGTGTATAGCACAAGGTTCCTTTCAGATAGTTCAGGACTCTTATCTTGTTCTGAGGACATGTCCATCAGATACTGGGACCTCGGAAGCTTTACAAACACTGTGTTGTACCAAGGACATGCCTATCCCGTCTGGGATTTGGATATTAGCTCCTGCAGCCTGTACTTTGCCAGTGGTTCCCACGATCGCACTGCCAGGCTCTGGACATTTGATCGGACGTACCCGCTGCGAATATACGCAGGCCACTTGGCGGACGTCGACTGCGTCAAGTTCCACCCCAATTCCAACTACCTGGCGACCGGCTCCACGGACAAAACCGTGCGCCTGTGGAGCACTCAACAAGGCAACTCGGTGCGGCTCTTCACCGGGCACCGCGGCCCCGTCCTAGCACTTGCGTTTTCTCCCAACGGTAAGTACCTGGCGTCAGCAGGTGAAGACCAGCGGCTGAAGCTGTGGGACTTGGCATCAGGAACTCTTTACAAAGAACTGAGGGGGCACACGGACAACATAACCAGCCTTACTTTTAGCCCCGACAGTAGTTTAATTGCTTCGGCATCGATGGACAATTCGGTCCGGGTCTGGGACATTCGGAACACTTACTGCAATGCCCCTGCAGATGGGTCTTCCAGTGAACTGGTTGGTGTATATACCGGACAAATGAATAATGTACTGAGCGTACAGTTTATGGCCTGTAATCTTCTTCTAGTGACTGGAATTGCACAAGAAAATCAGGAACATTAATTTTTGTTTTTTTTCTTAGGGAAGTGGGTGGGTGTATTGAATGCCAGAGTCCATTGCAAGCTGAGATTACTGACTGTGAAACACTTTTCTTCCTCTGCCCCCTTGAAAGGCATGTCCAGAGTGATGCAAATGCTTTAAAATGTCTTGCCCACAAAAAACGTCTGTGCTGTTGCTGCAACAAGAAAAAGGAGCAATGAAAATACATATATCTTCTAATCCTGCAGGGATGGAGGAAGGGGATGTACATCCAGTAGCTTGATGAATCTGAAAGCCTAGTCCAGACAAGTGAAACTGCCAACCAGATAAGCTGCTGACCTGCGTGTAAATGTCCTGCATTGATTGATGGGCACATCTTACCTACTGTTAACTGAGGCTTGAGTGTGTGGAGAACTACTGCCAAGTGTTTTTTGTTTTGTTTTGCTTTTGTTTTCCTGGTATTGCAGAGGATCAGCATTTTAAGACTTCTATTAAAAGAATACTATGTATTTTCTACAGTGATAATGGTCCTAAATATTACAGCTCCCTGTAGCACTTCTGGAATATTTTGGACTAGCTAAGTAGAAAGTACCAGCCTTCTTTTTAGTAGGGAAATCTGACCTCAGTTGGGGCCCATCTCTGCTTGGTCATTTGGGTTTGGTTCCTGGTACTAGCTGTGATACTTGTATTTATGTTCCATTAATTAGGAATCTTTCTGAATCTGGTTGCACTGTGTTTTGAGGGTAGGAAGATAGTGAGGGTAGAGCAGTGGCTTTAAGAGTAATAAACAACTTGCCTTCTCTGGAGAGAAGGCACAATAGGACTGAAGCAGCTAAGTTTGGACTCCTAATGGAAATGGGGCATGTCAATCCAGCACTGCACCTCACAGAAATATTTCCGTAAATGGAAGTTGGCAGGCTAGGGAGAGGGGAACAGGGAGGAAGAGACACACAAAGTGACATGGGAAAAAATAGTATTACTAAATTATTGTGCGTACACAGAGGCAGCTCTGCCAGTGTTGGATTTCTCTCGAAATGTTGCAATATCAGTTTCATGAACACTTTGTGAGATAAATCATCAGCATATACAACAAGGATCTGTGGAAAAAGCACGTTCTAGTTTGTCATTTGGAGAGATTAAATATTTCTGCTTTCTGGAAAGAGTTATTTTGTATTTTGTTTTCTATTAAAAGCATTTAGTTTAAAAAAAAAAATTAAATTGTTTGGTCCCTTTCTGGGAAACTTGCTCTGACTTGCATGGAAAAGAGAGAGCAGGAGTGTGCTTCTCCTGTGCTGGTCATGGAGTTAGAGTATTGAGACAGCTTTGCAGGTCAGCTGAAATGCATGTGGAGGATCTAGGTACCCCCTGTGGCTGACACTGTGCACCAGAATGCCTCATTCTGTAGTGCTGCATGACCTTTACTTTGTGCTTTGATGTTCTGAAATGCCTCTTGAGCAAAGGCACAATTATAATGTCTTCTAGACAGACTGTTCGTGTTAAATGGTAATACCCTTCAGCTTCCTTCAGACCTTCTGGACCTCTGAACATTCAAACAATCCAAGAGTTTAGATGGCAGCTCACAATTGTGCTTTTTTTTTTTTACTGGGGTTGGTAAATGACCAAAGTCTTTTATCAGAGAAGTGTTTGACCTTTCTGAGATTAGTAACGGTATGTGCTGTGGCTAAACTCTGCAAGTGCCAGAAACCCCTCTGTAAGCTTGGAGTTGAATGGCACTGCTAATCTTCTGGCGGCTGGGTATCCAAAGTGTGAAGCAGTTCAAGAATCCCAGACCAGGATCAGGCATTTTGAGAAAAAAAAACAGCATAGGAGATGGTTGTATTACTGATGCTTTGTGCTATCCTAGTTTGTCTTGGAGAGATTAAATATTTCTGCTTTCTGGAAAGAGTTATTTTGTATTTTGTTTTCTATTAAAAGCATTTAGTTTAAAAAAAAAATTAAATTGTTTGGTCCCTTTCTGGGAAACTTGCTCTGACTTGCATGGAAAAGAGAGAGCAGGAGTGTGCTTCTCCTGTGCTGGTCATGGAGTTAGAGTATTGAGACAGCTTTGCAGGTCAGCTGAAATGCATGTGGAGGATCTAGGTACCCCCTGTGGCTGACACTGTGCACCAGAATGCCTCATTCTGTAGTGCTGCATGACCTTTACTTTGTGCTTTGATGTTCTGAAATGCCTCTTGAGCAAAGGCACAATTATAATGTCTTCTAGACAGACTGTTCGTGTTAAATGGTAATACCCTTCAGCTTCCTTCAGACCTTCTGGACCTCTGAACATTCAAACAATCCAAGAGTTTAGATGGCAGCTCACAATTGTGCTTTTTTTTTTTTACTGGGGTTGGTAAATGACCAAAGTCTTTTATCAGAGAAGTGTTTGACCTTTCTGAGATTAGTAACGGTATGTGCTGTGGCTAAACTCTGCAAGTGCCAGAAACCCCTCTGTAAGCTTGGAGTTGAATGGCACTGCTAATCTTCTGGCGGCTGGGTATCCAAAGTGTGAAGCAGTTCAAGAATCCCAGACCAGGATCAGGCATTTTGAGAAAAAAAAACAGCATAGGAGATGGTTGTATTACTGATGCTTTGTGCTATCCAGGTCTCCAGAGAGACCTTCAGATCTATTGAGCTGATACTGCTCACCAGACTAAATACATTGTATTTTTCAACCTGCAATTATATCTGTTTTTTTAAGTAGTTTTGCTTGATTCTGTAGATTCTTGACCAAAGATTTCATTGTGAAATGACTGCTCTTGTATTATAACAAAGTATCAAAGTGCTTGGCTAAAAGCCTGTGCTTCCCAGGTGAATAACTGGGAAGCTTATGGCTCACCAGTGTTCACTGGAACTCATTTTGTTGTTTGTTGCTGTGTGTGCTGAGCAGTGTTTAGATATAGAGCCTCTGGACTTTTGCTCCTGAAGTACAGCAAACAGCAGCCAAAAGTTGGGGGGGAGGGAGTGGATGGGGAGGAAGGTGAGATGAGCACTTGACTTCTACAGTGGAATTGGGCTTTTAATTAGTTGGGTTATTCTGTAATAATTTGCATACAAAAGACAAAAAAACTAAAGAGACTTACAAAGCAAATCCTAGTATAGTTATGTACAGTAAAAGATGTAAAAGTGATTTTTGAGGTGTCAGAGAAACAGTATCACTAATGATGCATTTCAAACCTAGAAACTTCCATGTATTTTGTTGACAGTTTTTGGTGCTCACAAAGCATAAATGCTTGAAGGAACGAAGCCAAGAAGTAATCTAGACTATTAGAATGTCTGCAATTGATCAGCAGGCTGAATTTCAAGGCAGAACTGGGAGGAAAGTATGAGTGGGAGGAAGGAATACTATTAATTCTTGCAAAATTTGGGCCATAATCTCTATTAACTATATTTCAGAAATAAGTCTACATTTGCACAGACACCTCCCCTTTTCTATTTTAAATATATATCATAAAAAAACATAGAAGCATTAGAGTTGACATACTTAAGCACTCAAACATTAAGTGTTACAGCAGAGACTGTTGCTACTCATGAGTCTTTGTAACACAGTTCTCAGTCCCACAAGGCAGTTCTCCTTCCTTACCCCGCAAAGCTCTGCTCATTTCATGTGCCTCCAGGACGACACACAGTGCATGGAGCACTGCCTGACATCAGGCAGTGGCTAGCAGGAGATGCTCAGAGAAACAGGGCATGAAGACAGTGATCCTTCCATGGTCTACACAATCTTATTTTCTCACAGTTACTGCTTGTTGGCTTGCGTTTGTTGGGGTTTTTTTAGTAGACCTCCAGGAATGCAGGCTGTATATCTGCAAGAGCTGCTGATGGATTTTGTTTCTATTTGTTTTGTCTGATCCCCTTTATTGATTAGCTATTTACTTGCAGCTTCTACAGTTTGCTGCACCAAGAAGTTCCACATCTTGATTTTAAGAAAGCAGAAAAGTATTTCCTTGGTTTTGACATCTGTTATATGGTAATTTTGCTCTGTTCCCTAACTTCTTGAATTGCTAAAGGCAATGAACAGCAAAATACCCTTTCAAAAAGGTGTCAAGTAGGCAAGGCCACAGTAAATACAAAGCTACAAGTCCATGCTTAGTCACTGAATGCTAGTGAAAGGAAAAGGTATTTACTCTAACAAACAAACTGCTACACCCTTTCATAGGTCTGTCTTAAAGTTGCCCTTCCCATTTATATCTCTGGCTTCTCCTCAGTAGTATGCAGCCACACTCTTCCATCTAAATGTCTTAACTTCCCAAATAGTGAAGTTCGTCCCATTCCTCCCCATTCTGGTTCCTTTGTGAAAAAGCTGTCTCTTACAAGTGTCTTAAGTCTAAAAGCATTTTACAGAAATGATATTTCCATTAACAGATTTTTCAAGCTTGCCAAGAAAAATAAAAAGGACTTCAGGCCGTTTCGCAAACCTTGTTTCAACTGTGGCTGACTTTGTTAGGCCTCCAGGCTCAGTGGGTTCTTCAACAAAGTCCTGAAATGGCCTTCCTTCTGAGTGGTGTCTCATTGCTCGTGGTGAGCCAGGCTCTAAAACTGTACCATTACAAGACACCGATGTGACAGTTAAATTAACTGCCTGGATGTTCCTTGCCAAAGACTATCCCATCATGCTGCATGTTAGCTATGAGGGTTTTTTTTAAAAGTACTGGATAGAAGCCCAAACTGACTGAAATAACTCAACAGTGCTCACCATTGCTCAGTGTTATTTCAAGTGCAAAATACCAAGGAAATTTGTTTCTGAACTGGTAATCTTTTTTAACTATTTTAAACATGCATCTGGCTTTTTGTTTCCTGGACACTGCTATACAACAGCACTAATCAGCAGCTGTACAGAGAAGGTGGTATATTCTCACTAAGGGCTCAGTTTGAAACAAGGCATTATCCACCATGTCTGTCATCCTGCAGAAATGTTCTCCTGGGACAGTGAAATTCTTCAACAAGGCAGCTGTGGAAGCTATTTCTATGACTTGATCTCATAGGTGTTACTTGGTAACTAAAGCATGCATCCTCTTTTCAAACAAAAGGGCTACGCGAGGCTTAGGGTTAGAGAAGGAAAAAGACTTCAGAGCCGCACTTCCTGTATTGGTTACCCTGCTTTCCTACCTAGTCCAAATCTTTGCAGTTCCATTTCAGATAAAGTTGTTTTCTCTTTGCATAAGTTTGTGATCTTCAGCGAAGCCTGATAGTAAAAATATTTTAGCATATACAGCTAGGGGATCAGCCAAGAGCTGGACTTGGCATTTTATGGTGCTTGTTGAGCATACCTGTTAGCGCACACAGTGCATCTCTGGCACTGCCTGAGAACAGGAGGAAGAAACTCTGAATCCCTCTACCCTGCCATCAATGGGAGAAGGTGTACCGGTATCGCTACCCCAGGTCTGAAGAATGGGATGGGAGAAGGTACAGAAGGTGTGAGTGCCAGGGTCTAAGACCATGAAGGTGTCCACCTCTACTTCTTTGCTATCACTTCCACCCACCCAGTAGTGATGCCTCTGTTCACACTGCTGTAAGTCACACAATGCCACCAACTCCAGCAGCTTTGGTAGGATGGACAGGGAGCTTGCTGAAATAGTCAGGCTGCCTTCCTTGCTCATAAATTGCTTGTAAATATTTCTGTAATCAAGAATTTTGGGGTTTGGTGGATTTGGGTTTGGGTTCAACCCCGCATGGCTTAAAATTGAGTAACAGGGGTAGGCTGCAACATCCTAAACTACCTGATTCCATCTGAGGGAAGCCATTGATCTTGTGATATTATTTGGATGATATCCTGAACCCTCTGCCCCCAGTTTGCAGGTGCTAGATCAGGCTCTACGGCTCTGCTCTCTCTTTTACACTTAGGTGGGCAGGCTACCTACACACCAGCAGTGAGTGCCATAACTCTGCGCGGTGGCACAGCAATATCCTTACTGAAGCATTCAGAGGTTAAGTTGCATGTGAGTGTCAGGAAGTTCCTAAAAGCAATGGATAAAGGGAGAGGTAGTAGCACTCTAAGGGCAAAAGGCCACTAGGTAACAAACCACTCTTGCCAGAAGCAGTTTTCTGATCTCGGGATGGCAGTGATGGTACCTGTCTACTCTGATGTCTGCCTTAGACCAGCCCTGGGCCTGGCTTTTCACTAACTAGCGATGATTCATAGTTCATGGAGAGGGAAAGGACAGTGCAAATAAGGGCAGGAACTGCCATGTGTGCTTGCTGCCGTGACAAACTGGGGTCATGCTGTAAGAAAACCTCAGACAGACTAGTGCCCACCGCATCTGGAGGACGGCCATTTGTCTGGCATCCAAAAAAGCAGTGCAAAACCTGTGTAATGACAACTTGCCCTTTAGAGCTAGCACAGATCCTTCCGGAGCTGCATGTAGTTCTAACACCAGAAAGCAGCCAAGCCCAAGCTATTAGCTCAGGCATCCCAAAGTTTGGATTTGTGAGCTCACATGTGACTTTGTAGTATTTTAGGCTAACACATCACAACTTCAACCCATTGCTGCAGCTGAAATAAGGCACGTTTGCACGGCTTTTTCCCACTTTTTTGCGTTGGTGAGCAGCTTAGCCTGAGACTTATGTGGTGTCCTGCTGTTGCTTTTGCCATTTTTGCTTAAGGCAATAGCAAAGCAATCTGCATGTGGTAAACAAACTGGAAAAGAATAGCCAGAATTTTTAGCGCTCTCTTCCCTCCTGGCAACTCCACTCCACTAGTGCAAATATTTCACGGCTACTTAACATGACTTTATGACCATCTGTGAGTCTGGGGTTTGCTGTGGGTTTTTTACACTTTTTTTCACCTGAAGGAAAACCTAAGCCAAACTGGAACATAAAGCCCTGTTGCATTTCAACTTTTCATCACATTTGCTAGTCAAATCTCACCAGAGAGGAGGCAGGGAGTGCTTGGCATTTGTTGTTTTGTTTTTTAACTCGCTATCCATAATTATCTATTACTTCTCATATAATCTCTCAAGAGAAACCATCCTGCATTTTCCAACAGCCCTCATACAGTGGCCAGCACAGGAAACAGGAGTGCAGAGGACCTGCCTTCCTGAAACACTGTGTGGATCGTTTTATTGCTAGCACGTGGTTCTTCTTCCCTGTAAAATTTTATTGAGCAATCACCTTGTGCCTCAGTGACACCTGTGTGCAGGGATGCCAGAGCCCCACCCTGCATGCCTTGCTGCTCTAGCTGCATGCACTGCTGTGCCCCGGGCGTGCTGTGCCCCGGGCAGGGTGAGCTGCGTGCTTCAGTCTGGTTTCATTTCGTGATGGAGATGTTTCAGTTGCCTTCACTTGACACTGCAAAAGAACGTGCATGGTGGGATTTCAAAGCGCTGTGCCGCTGTTGCACTGCTTACCTCACTCAGTGCAAAGGCTCTTGTCCTGCAGTGCCTGGTTGTTTCTCCTTGAAGATGCAGAACGGGCTGCAAAACTACTTCAGTATCTAGAAGCTGGAGTTTTTATCTACAATATGCAACCCTGTCAGCTTTCACACACCCCGTCAGGTAACCTGGGGATCGCGCAGCCCGGGCTCGGTGACCGCGGGACGGGGCACCGCGCCGCGCTGCCCTTCCCAGGCG
>NW_009954494.1:303883-305394 GCF_000747805.2 Chaetura pelagica
GGGGAAGGCGCGGGGCGCGCCGGTGTCCGGAGCTGCGCCCGTGTGAGAGCGGAGGAGAGCCCAGCCCGAGGGGAGGCTGCCACGCAGATGCCCTCGCAGCGCGGGTCTCAGATCATCTCGGCTGTCACCTGAGGGCTGCGAGGAAGGTTTATGCTGATTTACCCCAGTATTAAGGGAAACAGCTCCAGCAAGTTGGTGATTTTCCCAGGATGAGGCTCCATCACTCAGCGTGCTCGCTGGGTGTGCTAACCCCTCAATTTCCCTAAATACCGGGAATTTGACTAGATCGTTTGTGGTGGCAAAAACCTATTAACATTTTCTCCTGATCTTTTCATAACAGTTCTACTCACTTGCAGACTTCAAAGGGGGGTTGTTCAAACAGTGCTCCTGCAAACCAAACCTCGTGAGCTGACATTAACTGATTTCACAGAGAAGCTTGGCTCAGAATTTTAAAAGTGTAGGTATCCCCACCTCAGGGTCCCCATCGGGAAAAAACAGGAGAGGGGGGGCAGCTCCCTGCTTTGCTGCACAGCCTCAGGAAAGCTGCACCCCCACTGGCTCCTTAAATCAGGGCTGGGGGCAGCAGGTTCCTGGGAAGATGGCTTGTACCCTGAAGCAAATGGGAACGAAGGGCTGTTCATATGGATTCTATAGGCTCTAGTCCGAGGCTGTAAGGCACAATAAGACCTGTCCGTACGGATGCTGTAGCCACCAGGATTCTGAGTGTGGGGCCGGGTACGTGGTGTTTCTGAAAAGCTGGAACTCTCCTCTGAAGCTGGAGATTTTGTCCTGTCCAGACTAAAACCGAGCCCACGGACAGAGGCAGGATGCTCTGTGGCCACCCAGGCCTGACAGCCAGCCCTACATGGTCTTGTTTGGAGTGACCCACACCAGCCTGGGAGGGAAGAACAGGGAACTGCATCCTGGGCTGTGTCGAAAGAAGTGTGGCCAGCAGATGAAGGGAGGGGATTCAGTCCCTTTGCTCTCGAGACCCTTTCTGGAGTACTGTGCCCAGCTCCGGAGCACCAACAAAAGAAAGACATGGAGCTCTTGCGGAAAGTCCAGAGAAGGGCCACGAAGATGACGAGAGGGCTGGAGCACCTCTCCTGTGAAGACAGGCTGAGAGAGTTGGGGCTGTTCAGCCTGGAGAGAAGGCTCTAAGGAAATCTCACAGAGGCCTTCCAGTACCTGAAGGGGCCTACAGGAAAGCTGGGGAGGGACTTCTTGCAAGGGCATGTAGTGATAGGGCAGGGTGAAATGGCTTTAAACTGGAAGAGGGAAGATTTAGGTTAGACACTAGACAGAAATTACTTACTGTGGAGGTGGTAAAGCACTGACAGGTTCCCTAGGGAAGCTGTGGATGCCCCACACCTGGAAGTGTTCAAGGCCAGGCTGGATGGGGCTTTGAGCAACCTGGTCTAGAGGGAGGTGTCCCTGCTGGTGGCAGGAGGGTTGGAACCTGATGATCTTTACGGTCCCTTCCAACCCGAACCATTCGATGAAGGGGGCTG
>NW_009954494.1:306022-334480 GCF_000747805.2 Chaetura pelagica
TCCGTCTTTCCTTGGGCCCGCCCGGGGGGTCTCCCGGGGCGGGGGTCCTGCCCCCCCGCCTGCCCAGCGTGCGGGGGGCACAGCCCGGGGCGGGGAACGGTCCCGTTTCCCTCTCGAGCTGGTGGCGTTGGAGCACAGCGGGAAATGTTGCAGCGTCTGATGGGTGTAAACAGCTGGAGACGCGCGTTGTCTGCCCCTCGTCCTCCTGCCGCCTCTCGGTTTGTTGTCGTTTGGAAGGGAAGGCAGAAGTTTCGGAACTTGGGAGCTCTTCCCCTTTTCTAGTCGTGTCGGTGGGTTGGTGCCTGCCTCTCTGTCTGTTCAGCGCTGGCTTCACAAGCAGCCCGCAGTAAACCTGGGACCTGACACTGCCTGCCCTGAAGTAAAACTGAGAATCCGAAGGTGGTTGTTTTTCAAAATATAAATTGAAGTTCTGGCTTCCGTTTCTTGCCTAAATTTTTTTTAAAGTTGTCTTGAAAACTACTTATTTTTACTGTCTTCATGGTGAAGTTAAACACCGTGGTTGTATAAACTGCTCCCTTAACAGAGTGATGGTATCTACAAAGAGTGGGAACAAACTTTTCTTAATGTTGCTTCTCGTGAGGGTAACAGGATAATAGCTGTTATTAGGAAAATAATATCAAATTATGTGGTTTGTTGCTTTTTTGTTTGCTTTTTTTTTTAAAAAAAAAAACAACCCTTATTGATGGACAGCATCTGTTCTTTCATGGCAGTGTGAGGTCTGTAGGCCTTTGCAAAAACTTGGTATTTCCCATGGATGAGTATATGGGAAAAGAAGAGAGGTAGTTAGACTAGCATTAAGAGGTGGTTTTGAGAAATATGGAATACTTTGTACAATGTTTTATTCACAGTGGATAGTTACAGAGCTTCATTACACGTTGGCAATTTCAGAGCCCAAATAATTTGGATGCAAATTAATTTTTATGATAAATGAGAAGTATTTCTTTGCCATGAACACCTGTTTTGCACAGCCAATAGCACTGTCTTGGGCGAGCAGGATAAAAGCAGGGAAAAATTGAGATAGGGCTGGATGGAGAGGGGAAACAAAACGTTCAGTAAGGCTTCAGTCTTTCTCAGGATTGTATTTCTTCATGAACTTAAGGACTAAAAAGGAAAAGGGTCTTTGCCAGTAATGTTCAGTCTGTTCAGATTTTGGTGAAGATTTTTGCTGATCAGATAGGTGACCTGCTGATTACAACAAAATTATTTGTTTTTCCCATTGCAATTAAAACAAATCAGTTATTTTAGGGATAGCTTTTAGAAGCCAAAGGTGCCTAACTAACTGAGAACTTAATTTAGTTGCCTTTACTGGGCACCTGCTGTTGGCCTGTTTGTCACAGACAGACAGTTCTGCTATACTTGTTAGTAATTATGTTTTAAAACAGGGCTAAGTAACCTTAATCCGTGTGGGTTACTAATGGTTTTATCCAACTAAGTGCATCGACTATCACAGTTACTTAAAATCAGCTACCTGCAGTTTTGTATTTTGAGATAATAAAATGGCCTGAATTAAAGCTTAAAAAAATACCCACAACACAACAACTTGATGCGCTAAAATCATGAGGGTGGAAAAAATACACAGATGTAGTAGCTACTTTTCAGCATTCTGTGGGTCTTGGTTCTGGGAGAGGAGTGAATTTCTGTAGAATTTGTCTTCTTTGTTGACGCCCTACTTAAGGGAAAACTTCTGTTGTTAGGCTGTAATTAAGTAAGAGGATGGGAAAAGCTAACAAGGAGAATACTTGGGGTCATTAGAGTGTGGGGATAACAAATATGGGCAAAATGCCTTATAGGCAGTTGTAGGGAAATCACATCTGCACGTTGTATCTAAAATATGTTAAGATATGTTGCATTTTGTTCCTGTTGCATTTGTGTGCTGGGAAACTAGTCCTTGAAAACTCAGTATCTCTGTTTTTCCTGCATTCAAAGGAAGAGGGAGACTAATTCTTTCATTGTATGAAACAATGAACCCAGGGTAGAACTTGTAATTTCCTCTTCAAGTCCACATAGCCAGTAAGCAAATACTGTGGGATCTCTGCTCAGAGGCTCACAGGTGCTGTTTTGCTCTGCAAGAAAGTTGAGCTCTTCCAGATCTTTTGCATTTTATATAACCACTAGTTGGTAATATTACCACCATGAAGTGATAATACACTTTTGTACTTCCCTGTGTCACAGGTCATGATATTCTGCTCATTGCACTTGTGCATTAAAATTCATGGTTACAGAAGATGTAGTTGCAGTAATGACAGTGGAGGCCTAGGGAGCAGAGGCTGATTTATGAGGAAGTTGAGCCAGGACCAGGGTCACTGATCTTGGGGCAGTAGGAAAATGGTATCAGCTGAGGAGGTGCAGGTACAGGGGTGAAGGTGACCTGTTCCAAATGTGACTGGCACCAAAAGAGACGGTCACATCTTGTTTTACGTAGGGCCTCTTCACCATCTGCTGGCTCACGAGTTCCAGGGCACTGGCACACAGCACCTCTTTCAACACTCCCCTTGCAGAGGGAGGTTCTGAACCTCTGGAGGCTGTTAGGAATAAAAATAAATGTACCAAATATCATACTGTCCAAAAAAACCCAAACAAACACAACACTAGTGTAATGTGTTCCATGGGTCAGGTCCTGTTACTTCTAGAGGTGGGTAGAGCTCAAATGTATTACATTTTATTGTTCTTATTAAAAGTGCTTAAAAGATGGCTAAATACTGTGACAGGAGTTCACTCTGCTAGTGGCCAGTTTTGTGTAGTGAAATTAGGAGTCTGTTAATTCTGTAATACCTCTCAGGCTTAACAAAGGAAATAAGTCATTTTAGGAATTCTTGGGCTGATCCTGTGCAGTCAGGTCAGGTAAACCTGTGTCTTCTGTTAAATTAATTTCCCAGGGAAAAGGACAGAGCCATTGCTGGAATTATTAAATCCTGCTGTGTGTGTGGGGCCACAAAAATGGCTTTTCAAAATTATCCCTTTTATTTCCTTCTGCCTCCTTGTTTCTCCCTGTGAGAATCTGTCTGTTGTGCTGTGTCCAAACCACACTGGAAGGAAACAATAGTTCTATTGAATTGTAAAGTAAGCTCAAGGAACTCTGAAATTTTTAATCCAATAGCAAATTATGCTCTTTTCCTGTATAACGCTTCCTGCGCATTGAGTAAGAAAGTTTGTTTTGTACACAGGTCTCCTCCAGAGATGTGCAAGAAATGTTATTTCAGAAGTTTTATTTTAGAATTTTGGCATAATTTGTAATAGCTGTTTTCCTATAGGTTAAAATTTGCCACAAAATCAGAATCGCACTGCCTTGTTCATACTCTGATTTTTCCTGTACTTTAAAGTACACCAGGTGATGTATTTTCTCATCATTGAATGAGAAACACTGGGTTGCTGTAGATTTACCTTTTGTAGTTTTAATAAGCAATACATGTATATACAAAAACAATTCTTACAGAAAGGCAATGTAACAAAAAAAAAATCAAAGTGTTGTACCTAAGACTGCCTGAATTTTTTAGTTTGTCTTTGTAGTTCAGAAACTATTTCAATAATTTATTTGATTTGGGGTGGTTGGGGTAGTGAGCAACTTGGGTTTTTTTGTACAAGATGCAGATAAAAATGTGGCATGCATCAGCTGTGAGTGTTGCTACAGTAAAGTCAGGCTTTTGGTTATTTATACTTCTACAAGCTGACATTTCTTGCATCAAGTACTGGAGTAGGAGTATCTTTGAAAACTTCAGTTATTTTAGGAAATTGAATCAGACAGATAATACATATTTAGTTTGTAGTAACACTTAAATGGTTTAATTTTGAAACTTGCTCTTGCAAGCTTTGTGGCATGAATGTGAACATCATCAGGCAATCCACATGCTGTTAAGGATATCTTCCTCCCCCCTCCATTTAAAAATTAATTAAAAGTTAGACAAGTGGCATCTCTGAAGAATCAGTTTTCATACACCCATTCCAACCTTGACAGCAAGTCAAATTCTGTGGTGTGCACAATGAGAAGGAAGCTAGCAGGAGCAGAAGGGGAAACAAGCTTGCAGGCACTAGAATACCCATCTTTCTGGAACATTGGATTGAACTCCAGGGTTATAAATCTTGCTGTTCCTGTGCTGTCACCCAGAAGCTGGGAAATTCTGGGGCAAAATTTGGGTTTACTTCTAGAGTCTATGTATCTGATCACTGTTTTTTTGTTACTCTGTAAGGTGGTTCTGCTCATCTGAAAGCAACTCAACAACCAAACATAACTTGAATTTTCTTAAGGCAATTCTTGTGGCTTTAAAATTGTAATTCCTGTATGTATAGTATATACAGGGATAAGTGACTGGTTGTTTTCTCACGTGCAATGTGCCTTTTTTAGAAATCAAATAGGCTGCATGTTTTTTGTTCCCTTTCCCAAGTTTTTCTGCTGATTTTGTCAGTGTTTGATATGAAGTTCACAAAATGTCCAAGCAGCCTTGCAGCTTTATCACAAAAAGTGTGCTTTCTGTGGTTGATAAAATTGTTCCCTATTTTACATTGGTGGTAAACGGTAAATGAAGCTACTTAGTCAAGGCATTGCAGAAATGGTAGCTGCTGACCACTGTGCTCAGTTAGGTGCTTACAACTTGTCCATGGAAAGTTTTTTCTGTGCTGCTTATTTGTGTAAATTGTGAAGACAAGGAATAATAGATTGGTCTTAAATAAAGACTGTCTTCTACAGAAGAGAAACGTAAGCAAGTTAAATGCTTTCATTTTAAACATATGGTAAAAAAAGAAGCTGTACATCCTCCTGCAAACCGGAGTTATTTTATTGCTCTCCACCTTTTGATGATTAGAAACTTGGCTGATTTTTATGGCTGAGGAAAATAAATATCCAGAAAATACAACAGAAATTTGAAAATACTTTGTCTTTGAAAAGAATTCTGTTTTTTTAAGTATCTGCAACTAAATTCTGTGAGTGCACAAGTAATGGCTTATGTTATTTTAACATGTTGTGATAAAATACAGAAATAAGTAGTGCTTTCCTACTTTCTGAGTGAACTCTACACTTCTGCTGTATCTGTATTTATTGTGGGTTTTGATGGGATAGTAAGCTTTTAGAAGTAAAAATGACAGCATTCCTCTTTCCCCCCCACCCTGACTTGCTTTTACATTTTGTGCGTGGGTCATGAGTTATCCAAATATTTTCCACAATGGCAAAAAAAGAAAGAATGTAAATGGGTTCTTAAACAGGCGCGTGTGTGACAAGCTGGTTTTGGAATGTCTTCAAAAGACTAGCTTGCAGCACTGCTAATGCCAGCTCGTAAAATAGCAATGCCATCTTTCCTGAGAGTGAAGATCCTTGCTTACAGTTGGAGTCAAGCCTCCACCTTTGCTTCAAGTGGAGGCTTTGCACAGCTCTTTGGAGGCCTTCCATCAGGCTGTGTGCCTTGGTACCTCTTCCTTCTTCCCTCCTATGCAAAGTGTCAGTCTTATTTGCTCTTACCTTTATTTGGCTTCCTCAAATCACTGTGTTCTGCTCTGTCTGGATGGACACTCCTCTTGTTAATTAACAACAGGAGCTGTGAAAGCTCTTGTGACAAGCCTTCTGTAGTCTGCTCTGCAAAGGCTCCTTGGTATTTTTATTTGGTCCATAGCAAAGGACTCCTGGCACGTCTGTCCTGTTTGCTCATGGGAACCTCACTGGGAAGCGCTGAGGGTGATTTCTGTCAATCCTTGACACCTTGTGACTCAAAGAGCAGACATGCTTCAGAGTGGTAGACTTCTTCAGTAAGTTGCATCATGCAGATGTTCTGAGCATGAGGGATGCCACCAGCCAATACTCTGGGACTTGCTTCTGTGCTGGCATCTTGCTGTGCCCTCCAAACCCTGGACACTGGTCTCGTTCTTGAGATACTATCTCAAAGGTGTTGTTTGTCTCTTGTTTAATTCTGTCCTACAGCCATTTCCTGCAACTGTTAATTTCTCCAAACTCTTGTATAATCCTGGTCAGTCAGATGACCCACAGTATGCCAGCTTTTTCCTGAGTTGTCTTGAAGATATTTTCAGTGCGTTGTGCAACTGTGTTGTAGTTGTACCAAAAAAAGTCTTTGCCATTTGAAAAACTGAACTGCTCTTTTATGCTTATAAAAATAATAAAAGAAAAAAACACCACTGATTCAATAACCAGGTCAAACTGCCTATAGAATACTCCTGCAAACATTTTCTAAAAACTGTGATCATCACTGGAAATAGTAACTTGCAAGATTCAGTATATTGACAATACCTACAAATTAAGACAACTCCAGTCAAAAAGCTAGCAGTTTTCCAAAATGCACCAGGAATGCAGTATATGGCTGTATTTTTTTCCGAGCACAGCATTTCTGTTTTTCTTAATAAAGGATGATTCTCAAAGGTTCTTACATAATAATAAGTGCAGTCCAGATATCATGTATTAATTTAACACAGAACTAACACCACACCAGTCATACCTAGCCTACAGGCTACAGAACATCCTTCAGTGCTTACAGTGTACTCTGCAAGAAGATTCTATCTTGAAATAAATAATGTGGAACTGGCTCTGTGCAGGGTTGATACGAGTCCTTTAACCTCGCTATATTAATCCAGAACTAATTCTTTGTGGGACAAGGTTCACCAAACAGAAATGGAATTTACCTAGCCAATAAAATAAAAAAAAGTGTATCTTTCTCTCATAAAAGAGCAAGTGAAGAGCCTAATCCCTGTCCACAGGATAGAATGCAGTGGACTTTATTTGTCACTCCAAATGCCCTTTTGGAAATTCAGTGTCAGGCTAAAAAAGTCACTGTGCATTAGAACTGTACAGGTAACTGGAAAAGGAGAGACATTCTTGGTTGCTGGCAGAAGAGTACTTCTCACAAATCTAAAGCTTGTTTTCTGATCTGCTAGGTCTGATCTTCAAATTAAAACAGTAAAATACTTACAACATCCTGGGAGGTAATATTCATTAACTTAGTGAATAGTAGAAACTAGGTATTGTGTCCTGTTGCTGTTTTACCATGGACTGCCAAACGTCATCATTACCTCATTTTTCTGTCCTTCATCCCTGACTGTTTTGAACTATTTTAATTCATCTGTCTTCATATCTGGTTGCTGAACACATTGTATTTCTCCCTTTAGCCAGTTATGGCAATGACAACTCTTCTTCAAATGAGGAGATTGAAGAAATAGGAATCAGTAAACACTCATTCTATTAGCTTAAAACACACAGAGTGTAAAACAGACAAAGGAAAAAGAGACACAGCTTGGTGTCTGCTATTTTCTGATTGTTCTGTTGGTATAATTGAAGTTAATTTCAGTTAGGGAACCTTATTTTGCATGTGATTTGTGATTAAATTAATAAAGACAGGTGTATTGCTTAAAGGGAAAATTAAAAGTGACATCTGGATTACATAAGCTTTCAGATTCAAGATTGCATTGTTTCAATACATTATTGACACTTTGTCTAGTGTTTGACTAGTTTAGTAGTCTTCAGATGGGTTTATGTACTGCCATTTGCTTCTAGTTCAGCTAAGGCTCTTGGAAGTAATTACAGTGAAACTCATAGTAGTTTGAATGAAAAAGAGCTGAAGGTAAATCTAAATCAGGGAGGCTGTACCATATGGGATTTTTAGCTGAACAGCCCTCTTTTTTCAGCGAATATTTATATATGCAGTTCATATGTCCAGTTTCATCCGTAACTGAGAAATTGTCTGGATTAGTGGAGACTGAGCTGTCATGCAGCACTGTGCTTATAAGAAATGCTTTTGACCATCTCCAGCTGCCTTATAGATCATCTTTTCCTGACAGGAGATGACCTAGCTTTTGTTGGGTCTTTTCCCTGCTGCTTCACAGCTTGAATAAACCAATGCAGCCAGCCTGTTAATAAGGCCACTCATTCTTACGAAGTTTTAGGTAGCAAATAATATGCTTATGAGATGACAGTGGCATGGATCACATGTCTGCAGCAGGAAGTCTTTCCCTTTTTTTGGTCTGTCTTCTTATAGTCTCTTTAGCTTCAAGTTAAAGATCCAAGTGCTTTATCTTACACATTCTTGCTGGCCAGAGTGTAACACATCAGAAAGACCATGAAGCTTGTTTGGGCAGTGTCTGGAGCTCTCCCAGGACTGCTCTGGCAGGTGGTGGCAGGTATGAATTTTTTGGGCCCTGAATTCTTCATCATAAATGCACAGCTGCATTTACATGTAAAGTGAAAACTGAAACAAAGCTTTCCGCGACTGTGAGGGGAGGTGGTAAGAGGCATCAAACCACCTGTGCCAGATGTTGAAAATACTGCTTAGAGCAGTGTTCTGCTGGGAGGCTCTCTACTGTCTTCATAATAGAAGTGATACAGGAAGCTAAGAAGAATGGAATGAAAATTCAGGCAACTTCAGGATTTTCGGTATAGTGTCTTTTTGCCTTTAGAGCATTATCTACTAGTAGTTTTGCAGCAATCCTATGAATGGTTGCTTTAAGTGTGGGGTTGACTGTTGGAAAATTTTGCTGTATAAATAGCATTGTTTGTTGTGCTTCAGTGGTTTTTGTATCAAGTTTGCTCAGTTTGCCATTAAGACAGTTTTTTTTCTAGCTTTTAGCCTTCCAAGCTTGGCTTGCCTTTCCACAATGGAGTTACGTTCTTGGCTCAAGACATTTCTTTGCAGATTAAAGTTTAAAAGGCTAAGTCTTGATCCGTTGCAATTTTCATGCAGCGTCAGCTGAGCTGCACAGGTTGTTCCACCAGTGATCTTGCAACTGGAATTCCAGAGCTCTGCTCATCAGCAAATGTACTTCTAATTCAAACTTAGGCTGTTTGTTGTGGTTTTTTTTAAACCAACAATAGTAAAACAAAACAAATGTATATAGATTTTGCCAGTCAAAAGTAGATCAAATGCTTTTTTTGTTGGATTCCCCCCAATAAAATTGTATGTTTTAGACACTTCTCAGGTCAGATCTTTACTTCAGTCCATTGTTAACTCAGAAATAGACAATTCGAAGCTT
Organism: Chaetura pelagica; assembly: GCF_000747805.2. NCBI lineage: Eukaryota > Metazoa > Chordata > Aves > Apodiformes > Apodidae > Chaetura > Chaetura pelagica. The sequence goes on from NW_009954494.1 coordinate 314,999, forward strand.
TAATATGGTAGCAAGCATGAGTAATAAAACCCAAGCCAAACAGCAGTTGAAGGATTATGTGTGAGATACAGAAAACTTGGTAGCTGTTAATGGTCTCTGAGGATGACATCTGTGAAAAGTTAACTTTTTTGGATGGTTGTGTGGAAGGCTAGACAAGAGAAGCAATTCCAGGACTGTGATTATATACAGAGGCTTTCAGGATCTTAAAATGCCCCTTGCCTCAGTTATTACATACAGTGACAAAACATCGGAACCGTGTCTAAGAGAATGCTGATTATTCAATACTGGCACTTGCAAGCTTAATAGAAATTTCAAGTGAAAAAATATTTAATATGTACTATTAGTGATCTTGCAAATTCAGAATAATTTTCCTTTCTTTTTCTTGTTGTTTTGTAGCTGCTGTTGGCTTTCTGACAGTTTCCAGTGTCATTACCATGTCAGCCCCTTTCTTTCTGGGAAAAGTTATTGATATTATTTATACAAATCCCAGTGAAGACTTAACTGACAGCCTGACCAGCCTGTGTGCCTTGCTGAGTGGAATCTTTTTATGTGGTGCTGCTGCTAATGCTACTCGTGTCTACCTCATGCAGACTTCAGGTAAAAACAGAAACAAAATGTTGTACTGAGAGTCATCTTTTTTTCACAGAGTCAGGGTATCTAATGAACTGAAATAAATTATTGGTACTGGCTGAGATCTTCTTGGAATCCATAGGGTTTTTAACCAGATCAAAGGTGCAAAGGTAAGTCTGCTGGAATAATTATTAATTTTATTTACTGTTATGTGACATCTTAAAGCTCACTCTCTTCTGCTATATTAAAACTCTGTAACATGACTTGTTCAGTACTTTGTAATCCTGTGATTTTTCTATTGTTGCTGTCTATGTAAAGTGTTTTGTGCTGTGCTTGACTGACTTCTGTTTCTGACAGGACAAAGGATTGTGAAGCGTTTGAGAACAAGCCTGTTCTCCTCTATTCTGAAGCAAGAAACGGCTTTCTTTGACAAGACCAGAACAGGGGAGCTGATAAACCGCTTATCTTCAGATACAGCCCTCTTGGGCCGTTCAGTGACTGAAAACCTTTCAGATGGGCTGAGGGCAGGAGCACAAGCATCTGTGGGGGTTGGAATGATGGTAGGGTGGTCTCTTCCCTGCTTGTCACTTCTAGTTTCAAGTTTGTTTCAGTTCTGTTAGGTAATGTGTGAATGTGATTCAGTCCAGAAACTGTTGTGTGTTCTTGGATACAAGTGTATTTTTACCTGTCACCTACAGTAACTTTTATTTACTACACTGCAATAGATGATGTGCCTATAGCCACTTGATACTTACTTAAAAGCCAAAATATGTAGAATGAAGGTTTGAAATGTACTACTGTTGCTGCCCAGATTTATCAAGCAAAGTATAGGAGGCAAATAGCTTAACTCTGTTCTTACTGAAGATACTAAAATCATTGATAACATGATTTTAGGTTGTAGGTAAAACAGGGTGTGAAGGGCCTCATGTGAAAATCATTGAATTGGGTTGATTGTGGCTAAAGTCTAGGTGAGCGAAGGCAGTGCTGAATATCAATTTGCTGTTGAGTACTTTTACAAGTGTTAGTCTATCTGCTTTAGTCTGTCAGTAAGGAATATGTTTAAGTATGAAGCTTGTTTAATAAAAGCTTCAGTGCAGTGCCTCACTTAATATTCCTTGGTGGTCAGATAATTTACATAAACACTTTACTTCTTTTGCTGCTTTATGTGGCATTAATTTTACTATGTTTATTAATAAAACATACATTGGTGGCAATTATTTTAAATGAAAGTCTGGTAATTCTGCTGTCTACCTGCAGTTAAAAGCAGATAGCAAAAAGTCTCCTCATAAAATAAATTTCCAAGATTGATGTTATTAGAAGCTGTTAAGAGTTTCCACTATCAAGCTTTAAAGCTTTAATTCCTTGTGACTGATACGAGTTGTGGCTTTCTGTATTTATCTAAGAAAACAGAGTCTAAGATTATATCTTACCATAGATTAACTGGAATAACTTTACATAAGGCATCCTACTCAAAAATGCTGCCATGATGCAGTGTTAAAAGGTGGACCATAAGAATTTGGACAGAAATAAGACAGTATTATGAAATAATTACAAAGTCTGTCAATTAAGTAAATTTTTACTTTTTCTGGAGAGTTTTCTGTTTTGAATACAGAAAGGAAGATGAAGTGAAATGACATTAGATCTTATTTCAAGAAATCTTACTAAAATAATCTGTTCAGGATCTTTGATGATCATTGTTGTTATTAGTCATGAGGTTTTGCAACAGTAAATTAAATCCGTTATTCCAGGTTATGAGCATATGTGGGTGCTAGGAACACTGGTTACTCCATCTGTTCCTTGGTTGCCCAGAAGTAGGGTACAATATTTCTCTAGTTAAACTTTCTGTATTGCACCATCTTTTAAAAAGTTTTGAAAGCTCTTTAGAAGCTATATAATAGCTTATGTCTTTCAGCATCCCCAAGAGATTTCCTAGTAGGCCTGGTTACTGGCAGGTTAAGAGACTTGGCTAAGACCACACAGAGAACCAGTGAGAAAGCTATAAATTAAATCCAGACCCCTTTGCTTATAACCCTTTGTTCTAACCGTGGGATATATTCCCCAAACACTGTGGAGGAATGGATGTTTTGCTGGAAGAAACAAAACATGACAAATGAAAGCATGGCAGCACTAAATTACAATCCTACTAGTTTTAGAAAACTATTGAGAGAAGCTGCACTTCAGTGCTCGAGTGGGTTATTTTTATTCTGAATGTTAACCCCTGACACATACCTTCTTCTTCTAGTTTTTTGTGTCTCCTAGCCTTGCTGCATTTGTTCTGAGTGTTGTGCCACCCTTGGCTGTCCTGGCTGTAATTTATGGAAGATACTTGCGAAAACTTACTAAAATGACCCAAGATTCTCTTGCAGAAGCAACACAGGTAAACTTTTAACAGACACTTCAAAGGTGCTCTAGTATATTTAAGTTAATGTATCTGAAGTTCCAGATCTTCTGAAGAGAACTGTACTGTTCATTGCCCTAAGGCATACTGAGCCTATAGTTCTGGACCTGAACAGTATGAAAGGTAAACTTTAGTAACACTTACTCATAGATCTCAAGAGCAACCATGCTTTGTGAAGAGCTGTCCATAACAATATAATGGGGAGGTACCAGGCCTTGGGAATTTTGAAATGTAGGAGAGGATAAGGAAAATAGGCTTTAGCTGTCTTGAGAGCATAAAAAAAAAGAAAATCAATGTATGAAGTCCTGTATAATTTAGTACCTGGGTTTGAGCAACACTGTTCTTGAACTGTGAGATTGAAGCCATCAGAAGTGTCCTAGATGGATCCATCTTTTAAAAAAAATTTTGCTAGCATATACTTCCTTGGAATGAATCCATGTTTCACTGTATTGTCAGGTCTTTAATGTTTATGACACTTGAAATTTTTTAAACTTCTCTAGGCTTCTCTGCACATACCTAGATATTTGGGAGGAAAATCAAGGAAGCTGTTGTTTCTAAAGAGGCTGTTATAGAGGGGCCTTTATTGTGTTTGCAGACTGCACTGAAATATTGCAAAGCACTATCAGAGAAACAGTAGTGAGAGACCCTTTTTCTCACAGGTTGAGAGTGGGGAAAAACTGTCAGAAACTAGGAAGGACTAGTTAAAATGCCATAGTTGTTCTGTGTAGGACTTCTGCAAACTGACTGTGCAGAAGGAAGATTAGCTCTTTTCTGTTTATCTTCATCATCCTGAGTTGAAAGGAAACTCATACCTTTGTAAAACAGGTGTGAAGCTTCACATGAATGAGCAGTTTTAGTATTCTATTCAAATTTTCAGGTAGAATGGGGAATGGAGGAAAGAAAATTATATTTTTATAGCATATTTTTACTCACAAAAGGGAGACTTGTTTGTTGTAAGACCATCACAGTGTCTCCTAAAAACTTAGTCTAATTGGTTACAATTGAGGTAATTTTAGAATTAATACTTTATGGTTTAGAAGTTAAAATAAAATACTGAGTTGAAATGGGACATTACTAGTTAATCTAAATTAATTACCAGTGTTCCTTTGATCAAATGAGTGGAATTGTTTTGGGAAATATGTGCAGGTATTCTTGCATGATTTAGTGTAGAATAGAATATTTTTATTTTTCTCCTCCCCGTGTTGTTATTGCAAGTTTGTGTGATTAGTAACCTTATTTGTTGTTCACATCAAATTAAGAGGGGTTTTTTAAGACTAATTTTATATTTTTCTTTCTCTGCTAGCACTTGAGTCAAGGTAATCTTGAAGCTCTTTTTAAACTGCCTGGGCATGTAATTTAACAGAATGAAAATAAAAAAGGGGGGGAGGGGAGTAGGACGACATGAGAATTTTTCCATTGATATCCAAAGGCATGTATTTGGAGATCAGTGTAGTGATGCTGGTTTAATTATGAAATCTTCTGTAATATGAACATTCCAAATTGTGTGTCTTTGTGTATTTGTTTTGTTCTTTGCTTTAATGCAGTTAGCTGAAGAGCGTATTGGAAACATTAGAACAGTTCGAGCTTTTGGACAAGAAGTAGCTGAAATGGAGAAGTATACAAATAAAGTTGATTATGTGCTACAACTGGCTAAAAAAGAGGCACTAGTTCGGGCAGGCTTCTTTGGAGCAGTAAGTATATTTTGATGAAAGTAAACCAACCATGTTATGCCAATTATTTTTAAATTAATGAGGATAGTTACAAATCTGCGAGTAAATTATTTGAGTGTAAATTGAACCTACATGAAACTGTAGGAAGACTGGACTTTAATCAGTCTAAATTGCTGCATTGCTAAATGGCCACATCTGGAATATTGTGTCCAGTTTGGGTCCCTCAGTTCAAGAAGGACAGGGAAGTGTTTGAAAGAGTACAGCACAGAGCCACAAAGATGATTGAGGGAGTGGAACATCTCCCTTATGAGGAAAGGCTGAGGGAGCTGGGCCTCTTTAGCTTGGAGGAGATTGAGGCGACCTCATCAATGTTTACAAATATGTAAAGGGTGAATGTCAGGAAGACAGAACCAGGCTCTTCTCAGTGATGTCCAATGATAGGACAAGGGACAGTGTGTACAAGCTGGAGCACAGGAGATTCCTCGTAAACATAAGGAAGAACTTCTTTACTGAGAGTGACAGAGCACTGGAACAGGCTGCCCAGAGAGGTTGTGGAGTCTCCTTTGCTGGAGACATTCAAAACCTGCCTGGACGTGTTCTGTGTGATGTGCTCTAGGTGATCCTGCGCTGGCAGGGGGGTTGGACTAGATGATCTTTTGAGGTCCCTTCCAACCCCCAAGATTCCGTGAAACTGCACCTCAAGATACACGTGGTATGAGAAAGCCAGCTTGAATCTGTTTCTTCCCCACACCCCTGTAGCTTGATACTACTTGGTAGTATGAGCCCATACCTCCTATTCAGGGGACTAAACCAGTGGAAAACGTATCCCACCCTTAGCCTGTACAAGTTTGGCTTCCTGATGACATGAGCATCAATGCAAAGGAAGCTGGGAAGTGCACAGATGGGGGAGGGAGGGTGGGATTGCATTTTTCCAGGACAATTTGCAGTGAGTTTGCCTAATAGTGTTCTAAAACTGCCACATAACGGCAGACTTTCAACTCTTCTCCTTTAATGATGGCTGAGAATAATGTTTGGTGTTCCTTTCCATCTTGGAGAAAAAAAAAAGGAATTGCTTGCTTTTTTAATGCTTGTTGGATAGCACAGTGCAGTGCCGCTGGATGGCTGTTGGCTGGGTTTGCCTTAGAATTGGTTTTGTTCAAATTCAACTCAGTCCTCTAAAAGATACCAACATTATGGGAATTCTTTAGGAGGGAAATTCGGAAACAACATTTTAGAGCGTGAAATATAAGATGTATGTGACAAATTCTGCCTTTTCCTCTTTTTCCTTAGACTGGCCTTTCTGGAAACTTAATTGTCCTCTCAGTCTTATACAAAGGAGGATTACTAATGGGCAGTGCCTACATGACAGTTGGTGAACTCTCATCTTTCCTAATGTATGCTTTCTGGGTTGGAATAAGCATTGGAGGTATGGAATGAGAAATTAGATATATTTTTTTTCAGTTCAAAGCATTACAGTCAGTATGGGGGCAGAAGGGAAGAAGCTCTTAAAAGATGTGGCTGTCTTAAAAAGTCTATGGCAAGTTATCTTCCCAGGAAATCATACATATGTTTGTTGGGTTTTTTTCTCTGAAGAGTTAATGAAAACAACTTAACTTGTAACTTAATCTTAAGCCTTCAATTTTCCCAAAGGAATAAAGGTTATTTTTTTTTCAATGTGTGTATGTGATAGATACATATTACTTTTACATTCTTTGGGTCTAAAATGAGATACTTGGTATATTATGTAGCGAAAGAATACTGGTATTTTTTACAAAATATGGGTTTGTGCTAAACATACTCTAGTTAGAAAGGCATGTAGAATTTACCTGTAATTTAGTGCAGATTGTCATGAACTGGAAGAATAAGTGCAGTGCCAGCAATACACTACAGAAATTACCAACCTTTTTTTTTTTCCCCTTACTGACTGACTCCTCCTTGAAGCCTAGACTCTGTAATCTACTGGCCCAGAAACAACTGTTCATCTTTTTGACAGAGTAGTCACTACTGCACACAGGCAAAAATGAAGATAAGGTAGTTTGAAGTTTGACAACTGATTATAAGGGTTCTTCTTTAAAATGAGTCTGTTACTTCTGATAGACCAGCAGGGCAGTCCAGCTCATCTGTACTCTTCTAAGATGAAGCTTGCTGTCATGGGAAGCAAAAAAGATGTGCTGGAGAGCAAAATTCACAAAACCTGCTTCCTTGGATATAAAAATTCCATTGGTACCTGTTCCAACTACTGAAACCCTTTCTTCTCTGCTTAAATAATTTAAATTTGATCAACAGATGGATAGCTAGCACTTAGAAACACTGATAAAATGTAATTGAATTAGCTTTTATTTGTAATAAAAACATACTTTAAAATTCTACTTAAGATTATTAAAGAATGTAGTTCTGCACAAAGCTCGTTCTCATGGGGACTCTGAAGTAATGGTGTCTTACCCCAAGAGGCCTTCCTCCCTTGAAGCCTACAAAGTATATAAATCTTCAGAGTGCTCAGTCTGCTCGGTATGTGTCATCATCAATACAGGCAGGAGTTCATGTAATGAACTGTAAAGTTCACTGCGTAATTTGAGACTTTGCCTTTTTTTGTTGCAACAGTTTGCTGTATTTTCTACCAAATATTGAAGACAGGTCAAGAAAATGAAAAATATTTTTCTAATTAGAATTTGATGTCCATATTATGTAATGCTTTTTTATGAGTGCCTGTGAATTTGCAAACTTCAGTGTCTTGGTTTCAGGTTGTTCCCTGAGACTCGTACCTTCTTCCTTGAGCCCTCCTCGAGGATATAGATGCTTTGGCTCTTTTCTCCAAGCAGCTTCTCACCATGGCTACTGCTTTGTGTTGCAAGCTTTCCCATAGTCCTCAGCAGCAGCATGAAGAAATACCCTGTTTGTAGTTATAGACTTATGAACTTGTGCTGCGCTTGTTGCTCTGCAAGAATAAACCAGTAAACCTATTTTCATAGACCTTGGGTTTTCTGCCCTCCTGAGAGAATTCTGAACACTTTAAGGTGGAAGTGGTTTATTCTGTATGTTTATTCTGTTATAATTTAGAGATTTTGAAATGGGTTACTCTAATTTGAAGGACACAAAAACTGAAATAAGTAATTTTATATGTGTCTTACTCCACTTTTCCTTCTAGGTTGGTTTCTGTGTTTATTTCAGCTGAAATGCCCTTCATCCAAGCCAGCTCCAAGGAGAATCTCACAGCTGCTAAGAGCTGGGGCCCAGTGCTCTATGCAAGCCTTTTCCTTAGATTTTGCTTTCTGCAGTAATATTTGAAGCACACTGACTTGGGAGAGACATTGTGGAGTCTCCTTCATTGGAGACGTTCAAAACCTGCCAGGACACGTTTCTGTGTGATGTGCTCTGGGTGACCCTGCTCTGGCAGGGGGGTTGGACTAGATGGTCTTTCGAGGTCCCTTCCAACCCCTAGGATACTGTGATTCTGTGATTTATGTATATTTTCCATTATCTATGTAGATTTTCAAGTGTTAGTTCAGTCTTAGGTTTTGTGCTCTCCCAGCCAGGAATTTGTATAGCAGAATAACCCTACCTGACAAAGAGGGGCGTTCAGAGTGCTCTGTTCTACTGAATGGTTTTGAAAATATAGCTGCTTGGATGCAAGGTTATTTCTCTAAAGCTGGATGCTGTTCTTCCTGACAGATGAATGAAAAAGGGTTGCTTTGCTTTTGAGTATACACAAGTGTGCATGGATTAATTCTTTTTCTTTTCCTTTTTTTTTTTTTTCAGAATGATTTGTTTTACAGCTGTAAATAAGAATGGTCAATAAGGGTTATTGGTAGTTCTGAAGTGAGACTAGGTAGAATTTAAATCAATGTGTCTTATAAAGTGTTAGAGAAAAAGATGCCCTACATACCTGATACTTCAATGCTGGTGATGAAAAGTACAATGCAAATGTAATGTCTCCTATGTCTTCCATTCCATATGGATACAGAATACTGGTCTACTTTTTTTTAGGCCTGAGTTCCTTTTATTCCGAACTAATGAAAGGACTAGGTGCTGGTGGCCGTCTGTGGGAACTTATTGAAAGGAAACCTCAGCTCCCATTTAATGGTAAGTCCTTGGTTTGTTATTGTTCATAGGTTGATTTATTTTTTTTTTCTCATATTGCTCACCAGTACTTCAGAAAGAGGGCTAGTACCAACTTACACTCTTTTGAAAGAAACTCGATACAGTAGAAATTCTTCTGACTTTTCCTAATTATGAAACAAATGATGAAGATTTCCTTCAGTCAGAAGTTTTAGAAGCTGAAAATTTAGTGGGTTTTATTTCCATTTAAATAATTCAGAATATTTAGTAATATTTAAATGCAGTCAATAAAAATATATTGCCAGCAACACCTTATTTACAGTTTTATTGTTTGGAAACCAGACTACACCTTCCAGTATAGAGTATATTTTGTATAAACAGCATTTACTTGTCTCCATCAAAGTAGTTCAATGAGCTGCTTGTAGAAGATGCTTTCTGTGTGAATTGCTCTTTTATTTAATCGTTTGCATGCCACTAAGCAAGTCATATATGAGTTTTCACTAGCTCTGTATGCTGTTAAGAAATCCAATATAGCAGAGCCCACATGAGCTGTCCACACTGTAGTTTATGTCTAGGTTTTGTATGGTCCTCTAATTTAGAAACATTCAAGGGCTGCTGCAAGAGTATGAGTAGGAAAAGAACAGATTTTTTTGAGTGAGCTCTGGCTTTAGGGAATAGTTTTATCTTTTGAGGTGGTTCACACAAAGAGGTTCTTTCGAAAGGCTGTGCTTCTAATTTCTGTTCTGCTTTTATCTCCCTGCACTGGAATTCCTCGAGTTCTTAATCTGATGGACACCAAGTCACAGTCTGGCCTCTGTCTCATTTCTCTTGATAGCTGCAAGCCTGCCTGTAGGATGCTTTTCAATGTGTGTAGACTTCACATAGCCTGTGAAAAGAAACAATATTGTCTCCAGTGGATGGAGACAGGGTTAAAATTGCAGCCATTTGTCAAAAAGTTAATTACCAGCTGGCTAATGAAGGGATTGCTGCACACTCTTGTCTTTAGCAATGAAGCCAGCTTAAACTTGCTGCCATGATTTGCTGTGCCCTTCAGAGACCTAGTGCAACTGTTGATTTCATCATCATTTGGATATGATTTTTTTTTATATATGATTATGTGTTTTTTTAAATTTGCATTATTTCAGTGGTCTTCATCTTTATAGTGGCCCCAGTACAGAATGAGTATTGAGGCAGAAGTTTTCTTTCCCACTGCAAATGTTGATTTGTTCAATTATACCAATAGTGACATCAAGAAAATGGTATTTATTTTATAGCCCTAACATAAATCAGACAAAATTTCAGACCTCCATGTAGCATAGGCTTCCAGTAAGCTTCTTTTGAGTTTTCTTTCAGTATAAACTAAATACATAGGAAAGGATATAAACTTTTGTTTCAAAAAATCATTATAGTTGATTCCTGGTTCATCAGACAGTGAAACCAAGAGACTGTTTCTTTTACTGTCCAAACCCACTTGAAACAACTTCTCTCTTACCTATTTATGTTTTATTTTCATGGAACTCCAGCTGTTGTTTGTGACAACAAATATCTTGGGAACAAATGGCAATGTCTTTTTTTCTTGTATCTGGAATGCAAAAAAGAAACAAGCACAATCCTGGATATAGGTTTTAGATATTTACACAGTAATATATAGAGGAAGGACTTGTGGTAGCAGACTTCCTGTATTGCAGTAGATTTCAGTGTTTCAGGCCATGGAATAGACACTACAACAACTGAAACAGAGAATCAAGATAAGCAATTACTTGTTACTTTCATGATAGTAATGATTATGCTGCTAGCACAGGATTTAACAAATGCATTTCTTTTCCCAAAGGGAGATTTACAGACCATTGTGCCTTTACCTAACAAACAAGTTACAATGTGTATGTCCATGGATTAAAGTCAGTGAAGAGTCTGAAATTTTATGCTTGTGCCTTTGCCAATTCTGTGCTATTGCCATTAAACTGAAGCCTAGAGAAGAGGCAGGAATCTGGGAAGAAGAAAAGTGAAATAAATTATTTGCTATAGGAACAGCAGGACTAGTTAAATCTTGATTGCTAGTGATGCGTGTTAGTGTTTCCTGTCTACAGTTACTGTTTAACTAAACACGGGCATGTGCTACCATGTGCTGTGGCTACTTGGGGGTTCCTCACATGGTCCATCTGAAAAAAATTAAGGGTTTTGAGTTGCATGTCTTTGGCATGAACAGGCACTACTGGGTGTTGCTCTGGTGCTGCCAGTTTTCACAAAACTGGCAGGAGCTTTTGTCAGTGAGACTCTGTCCTTTGGCAATGCAACATCACTGTCCAGTTAGTTTGCTTTGTATGGATATGTGTTGCTGGGATTTAACAGGGCATGAAGAAATTGTGTTTCTTTGTCTTAACCTGTTTATAAGCTTTTTCTAGTACTGACAATCTTTTAAGGTAATTGTTTAAATCAAATGCTGTGCTCCAGAAAGAAGCTAGTTTTATTTAACATGGGCAATAGTTTATTCAAGGTGGTTTATTATGGTGTTTCAGAAACAGAAATTTTATCTTCAGTGAACAGTTGCCTTAAAATTATGCCTCTGATTGGTCTTTGAATACACTGTTTCCTGAATTCATTGAACATCCTTTCCATTTAAAAAAAAAAATAAATAATATATATACAAAGTTGACATTAATGCAACAAACATAGCAGCAGCTTTAATCCAGTGATAGCCTTTGCTTAAAAGCTACACAGTTAACAGGCAGTGGAGAGGGAACTGCTCTTGTTGAAAGAGGAGGGTGTTTCAGGTGGCTTTTGTGAAAGGGCAGCAAGTTATTTGCAATGTTTATCTTTTTGCATCTGTTCTATGGCAACAGGACTTTGGCCTTGAACATTGCCATTTTGTTTCATTGCTCCTAATTGACAAGACTTAAATTGTTTATAGTATGTTTCAAATTTCAGATAATTACACTAGAAGTGAACATTGTTAGGTGTTAGCAAGATGCAAATTTTCCATGTTGCTGTAGGTAGCCTACAGGTTCACTGCTTGTGAAATTGCATTTGGGAAGGAGTGGTGTACCACACTGATTCAGTCATGGCTGAAATAGAAACCCTGTGGTCCTGAATTGTGGTTTGCAGCTATCCCTAGATTTACAGTGGAGGTAGATATTTCTGTTATGTGCCTGTATATCAAATTCTAGGAGTGCTGAGCTGATTTTTTTTGGTGGTTCCTGTTCACATTTCTGTGTTTTATTCTTTGTCACACAGACGGAATCATATTAGGCAAAGACACATTCAGAGGTGCTTTGGAATTCAAAGATGTTCAGTTTGCATATCCAACACGTCCAGAAACATCAATTTTCAAAGATTTTAGCCTTTCCATTCCAGCTGGCTCTGTTATGGCTCTGGTTGGCCCAAGTGGTACAGGGAAATCAACAATCGTATCCCTTCTGCTGAGGCTGTATGATCCTACCTCAGGTATGTTTTGTGTGTTGCTCTCATTCATGACAAATGAGGCTTTGCATCTCAGATACCTTATAAAACATCAGGGTTCCTGTGCTTGAGGTCCTGATACGATTATTCCATCAATGCACCAAGCTTCCCTCTGGAGTGTATGGTTAGCTTGCAGTAGTGCCTGCATAGCTTTGCATTTCTGATCCACCAGTACATGATTCCCCAGGGTCTCTTCTTTCTGCCTCTTTCCAGTACTTGTCAAACACACCTGACTTTACTGTTTCTTCATTTAAGGTACTATCACCATTGATGGCTTTGATATCCGTCAGCTAAATCCACTGTGGTTCAGGACAAAGATTGGAACAGTCAGTCAGGTAAGGAAGAAAAAAAATTCTAAGTGAATGAAATAATTTTGTGTAATTGATGAGGTGTGCCTCAGTTTTCAGCTTTTAAACTCATAACTGCTGTTGTGCATGCTTTATTCTAAAAATAATTATTTTGAGCTAATTCCATTATTCTGTAGTCTGTTTTTACATGATCACAGAGATTCCAAATACTAGCTTGAAAGAAAAGTGTGCATGTGGACATTGGAAAGTATATTGTCAGAAATGGCATAGGTGTGATCATCTTGATGTTTGCTCTGAAAAATAAAAAAAAAGCCTCATGTTTAATCACATTTTGCGTTAATGGAAGTTACACAATTATATTTTACACAACCATTTGAAAACTGACCTTCTGTGCTCTGTGTTGTTTCCAGGCAAACACAATTCCAATATGAAAGCATGAACATTCAGCACTGTTGTTGCTTACTCTCATATTGCCCTATCCTTAGCAATGCCCAGACATTGAAAGTACAGAAGGATGTCCAGTGGTCTTTGAAAAATAAAATATTTGATCAATTAAACTATGTATGTTCCTTCCGTCATCTCCCCAAATGCTTCACAGTGCAATTAACTGTTAGGTTGATGTTCTGATTAAAAGCATTAAGGATAACTGGGTGCATGTTGCATTTCAAACTATCTGCTTTATGTAATAATGGCACCAAAAACTTTTGTGCAAAAATTATCTTCCTGTTGGCCCATTAGCATAATTCTTTCTGAGTATTTGTATTTCACTTGTGTTACTAGTTGGAGATTAATACTGGTATTGATGCTGTAGCATGCCTCTATTTTATAAAAAGAGCAGACTTGTTTCAGACCTTTTCCTGTTGTACATCACTTGTCCTATCTGCCAGTCCTCTGTGTTAAGCTTTATCATAAATTAAATGCACAAAATTATATGAAATCTGTGTAGACACTGTTAAAAGAAGAAACATCATTGTTGCAAATGATGATACATTGTAGAGTACAAAGAGGGGCATTGCTGATGTTTGGATGAATAGTTCTTTCTAAACTCTTCCTCAGCTATTAGAAATTGAAGGTTATGTAACATTTTGTCAGCTAAAAAAGCAACTTATTTTTTATTTGGTTTGAACGACCCATTTTGGTGTTAGGAGAGAGTTTTTTAATTGTTTTATTTAATTAGCTTACATATTCTTTTGTATACATATAAAAAAAGGAATGCTGTATACATATGAAAAATTATGTATAGACAATACAGGCATGTAAATACAGAGCTACCATATTAGTTAATATTTTTAATTTATCAGGAACCAATTCTGTTCTCCTGTTCCATTGCTGAAAATATTGCCTATGGTGCAGAGGATCCTTCTACTGTGACTGCAGAGGAGATTCAGAAAGTTGCTGAAATAGCTAACGCTGCTGGCTTTATCAGAGATTTTCCCAAAGGCTTTGACACTGTAGTTGGAGAAAAAGGCATTCTGCTTTCAGGTATGTCTTTAAAAAACATATGTTTTAAAAATCTTGATACTATAGAGTGAAGTAAAAATTATATTATTTTTTGTTACCAGTTTTTTTTCTCCAACTCATAGCCTGCAATAAGTATTTTTTAAAAACCCTCTATCATTTCCATTTGCCCATGAAAGGACATGTGCCTAATTCTGTTCAGCCTGGGCATTCAGTTAAAATTCTTTCACATTTGTTTTCCTATTTCAATTTACTGAGATTTTCCCCCTAGGTGGACAGAAGCAACGAATTGCAATTGCTCGAGCTCTGCTCAAGGTGAGCCAGCACCCAAATAGCTATTTAAATACTTTGTGGGGAGGCAGGAAGGTTTAAAAAGGAGGAGGCTTTTCAATGGGAGAGGTGGAAAAATTTTCTAAAAGGAAAATTGTATCTCTTACATTAATGAGGGAGTTTGAAAGGGCCGAGTGGTTTAACTGAAGACCATTTGCTTACGTAAGTGTTTCCTTCTTCCTGCCTTTCAGTCACGTTTGTTGATAGTTCTTGCCACAACTGATGGTAAATCATTGTATAATGGATCACTTTCATAAGTCCAGGTCAAGCATGAAGGAAGACTTTAAGAATAAGGTGTTAGTAAACTCTTACATGGCAATTCAGTCTTTGTGTTCAGATCTCTGGCACTCATGGGTTGGTTTCTCTGGGTTGCAGCTTACCAGCACTATTGCTGCCCTGTCTTGGCTTCAAGGGGAGCTGATCTGGGTTTGGTACCAGATGCCATTTCAGGCACAATGTTGTGTCATTGTTTTCTTTAAGGGATGGCATGGCTCTAGCTTTATGGCAGGCTACATGCTGTGCAAATTTGAGAAGTCTTCTGAGGATCAGAAGGACATTGAGTTTGGTTAAAGGATGAGACATAGGGCTTCAGAGGAGGCAGTTTGGGACTGGTGCTTAGCGGGAAGTTGTGAGCCTTGCTTATATTCAGCTTACATTCAGGTTAAGCCACACAAGTGTCACAGAGTCATCATGGTTGGAAAGGACCTCTGACATCACAGAGTCCAACCATCAACACAAAAAAAACCCCCAAACACAAGCAACCACACACACTCCACCAAAAAACACCCACAGAAAAACCCCATGACCTCGGCCATTAGACCATGTCCTGAAGTGCCACATCTACACATTTCTTGAATACCTCCAGGGATGGAGACTCAACCACCTCCCTGGGCAGGGTGTTCCAGAGCCTGACCTCTCTTTCAGTAAATAAATTCTTCCTAATACCCAATCTAAACTTCCCCTGCCACAACTTCAGGCCATTCCCTCTGGTCCTTTCATCTCTGTAGCATCCTAGCAAGGCCAGTTCTGCTAGATCACCAGGAATTTTTCATTATACCAGTTTTCTTTTATAGGAATGCAGAAAAGCTGATTGCACTTCAGACAAGTACAGTTAATGGGAGTAGAGACTTTCTTGGGGGGAGGGGTGGGGGAACAGAATAAAAAAAAGCTTTAAAAAATACATGAGTAGATGCTATATATGTGATTAGGGGTTCAGTGGAGTCTCCTCACTTCGGATAAGGTCTGAACCTTTTACTGTCAACTTCATCAAGCAAGTTTGGGTTATGTACTGTGTTTTAGAAGAGGCTTCTTAGGGATTTGAGTGCTGGTGACTTTTTACTTTTTAGTTAATTGGCAAGAGTTATTAAATGCTAGTTCTTAAGTACTCTTTTATTTGATATGTGGGTGAAAAATGCACCTAAGAGTAGCAAACAGGAAGCTGAACATTTTTACCACAGTGCTGCCAAGCATGCATTACAAATAATCTCCCACCTTTTTTTTTTTTTTTTTTTGTAGTAGCTTTCAAATAGTGATGAGGTAGCAGTGTTCTGTTACTGCAGTTTGCAAAATTTGAAGATGGAAGAGTGTTGTTTCTGCTTTGTCCTCTTAGCATTTAGATTTCTTAAAAGTAATGCTTTGAATGACACTCACTTATTTTGATGAAATAAGTGCTCTTACTCTTGGAGTTTAAAGCCGTATGAGTCCTCTATTGATAGAAATGTATATACTTGGTCTAACTGCTATTATAACCAATTTTACTTTTTTCTTCAGAATCCTAAAATTCTTCTGTTAGATGAAGCAACAAGGTAAGAAAGAAAATAAATAGGAACTCAGAAATTATCAGTCTGTAACACTAGTATGTGAGGTGTCCTCTCTTTGTTTCTCTGCATGCCCATGCACAAATTATGTAGCCCCTTATTTTTCTCCACCCACAAAAAGAATGTGCTTTCTAGAGTGTGTGAATTGCTTAGGAGACCTGTGATAAAAGCTGTTTATGCAAATTGGAAAGGAGAGCTGGTACAGTATGGTGTCATTTTTATGGAGTTAAATTTGTAATATGTAACTTGATGGTCGAAACCTCTACTTTTTTGTATCTTTAGTCGCAATTAAGATCTCAGTGTTGAAGAGAGATGATTATACTGCAGTATAACTTTTTTCACTGAATTAATTTAGTGTTATTTCTCCATGCATATTTTGGAATATGAGAATATGTAATGCCTATAACTTGGATGTGTGCACTAAGCACACCAGGAAACTTTTGTGCAGCTCCGTTGGTTCAGCTTTACCAACAGTAACAAGGCTTTGCAGTGTTAGCAAAAAAAAAAAAGCCTAGTGTATACAAAACTAACCTGTCTTAAAAGAATGAGTAACCTTCTCTCTCCTCTCCCTGCTTCCTATTTCTTACTAGTGCTTTGGATGCTGAAAATGAGTACCTAGTGCAAGAAGCTCTGGACCGGCTGATGGAAGGGAGGACAGTCCTAATTATTGCTCATCGTCTGTCTACTATTCAGAATGCTGATTTTGTTGCAGTCCTTGGCCAGGGTAAAATTCTTGAATGTGGAAAACATGAGGAGCTACTTGCAAAGCCAAATGGACTTTTCAGAAAACTGATGCAGAAACAAGCTTTTCTTCAGAACAGTGATACTTTGCCATTAGATTTAGAATCCAGAGTAAAGGATGTATTAAAATAAGATGGATGAGAGAATGTATGAATTATGGAGGCTTCCTAACTACAAAGAATATAACTTATGTTTCAGTTATGTAAATGTTATATTTTTCCAAAATGTACAAAATATTCTTTTGAAACTTAAATGTGTTTAAACTTTTTATTGAAAGCTTTTTAATAATTATTGCAACTTTTTAAAATGTCTGTCACACTGAGATAATTTCCGTGTGTAGATTTTTCTGCTTTGTGTTATGTTAATTGAGACCATTTAGTATCTTGATTGCTGTAATGCATTGTATGATGATGTGCTGCATTCTCAAGTAAATTCAGTATATTAAGGATAATTAAATGACAATCCTACTATTTTCATAGCATTGTCTCTTCCCTTCTCAAGGAATTTTTGGTTTCTGTGCTTGTCGGGAGCCTTAAAATGAATTGAATTCAAATCAAATTAATTAAAAAATGCATGACACTAAGGTACTCTGAAAGTTCTGACTTCCACTGCGCTGTGCTCTCAGTTACCATCCATTCTGAAATGTGAAAGTTGATGAACATCACCATCTACAGTTACTGTAAAGAACTACATATGAAAACACATTTTAGAGAGTATGGAAACATGAGCTGGGGGACAGTTCTTTAAAAAACAAACAAAACCAACAAAAAAAGCAAACAAATAAACCCCCTGACTTTTACATAAGGACAAATGAAGTGTATATTAGTATATTAAGTCAGCATAGGAAAGCATAGGAATATCTAAAATTTGCATTCATTTTCTTCCCCTCTCTTATTTTTCCAGTTCTTTAGTTTCACTTCCCTTCTAAGATTACATCCAAAAGAAGTTCTACCTTATTAAGGGCAGTTAATAAAATAATAATATTACATCAATTTGAGTAACTCCAGGAGGGTACATTTGGGAGTAAGGAGCAGGCTTCATGTTTCTAAGATTCTCTTAGAATCTCTCTAGACTTTATCAAGATGCAAAACCACATATATATATATTTTTAATATAATATATATTTTTAATATAAAAAGAGCTAGAAACTTTTCAGGTCACATTAAAACTCATTGAAGCTAGGAAAACTTGCTGCTGCAAAACTTTATTGGCAATAGGAGACATACCTAGTGCTGGGCAAGCTTAAAATGTTTATTGGCTGTGCCATTAATGACATGTTGTGGAACACAGTGAGAATACTGAAGAGATCCCTGTGCTAAGGACTCTCTTATGAGGAACGAAATGGTGCTGATCTCCTCACCTCTTTGTTTAAACATCTGTGTAGTCCCACGAAGCACATAGGGTTAACCAATTAATGAGAATTTTGTTTGCTCTGCCAATGCTGCTGTCCTTTCAAACTGATTATTTTTCAGAACAGGTAGGCAGCTGTTTGTGGCTAGTCTACCCAAGCAGCAATTTCTACACAGGTTTTCAATCCATCTATGAATGAATAAAAACTGGAAGCAAGAAGAATATCAATCCCATACATTCTGAAGTTTTGGCTCTAATGTAAATCCACTGTTTCCATCCTCTTAGTCCAAGTCCTCACTAGGTCAGCGCTGTCAGAATTTCCCACTGGACATTCACCTTTTCACGTGAAAAACAAATACCACGAGTTCAAGAACTCGTTAAGCATAAACGATCTGTGATGAAACTGACACGCAAAGGCTGAGTTGTACCCTCTCTCCTGAAGACGGAGCTCTTGCCGCAGTACTGGGGCAGCAAAAGGCAGCTCAGAAATCCCTGAGGAAGTGTAGAGGAGTGTATAGAGGGTTCAGTTGCCAAAAATAACCGCTCATACTGCATCATCTGAAACATTTCAGAAACAAGACGTGAAGGGGGGCTTTCATGTTTTAAAAGAATAATTTCACTGTTTGTAGGTGTTGAGAAATGTGAGCGGCAGCTTGAATTTTACTCAGTTTTTCTCCATTTATGTGTTCCTGTGTACGTTTTCTCATCTGTTTCTCTTAATGAACGTGGTGATTTAGTATCACTGCAGGCAGTGTAACAGAGAAGGCTGTGTAGAAGGATGCTGCGTTAGTGTGACTGTACGACGAGACTCCACTAAAGCTCACTTTTCTGATAGAATCAGAAGAAGACAGAGTGGCAAAGCGCTCAGTAGGGCCAGATGAGGCACCTTAAGTTTATCTCCTCTGCATTTCAGGTTCTGTCACACTGGACCACAGCCCACACAGAAAGCGTAACTGCAGTGTCTGGTTATTCAGAGAACATTTTTTTTATTTAATTCTGGGAAAATTTTGAATACTCTTACTTAAATCTCTCTCAAGCTAATTAGCGTCACTGTTAATACGCACACAACTCGCCTTCCCGAAGCAGACGGCACAAACACACCCCTGCCCACTGCTCCTTCCCGCACAGACCCACGCGTTTTCTCTTTCAATTTAGTTCCCCTTTAGTGTCAAGTTCCCCTCAAAAGTAAAATCCGACTCTGTATCACGGAACATTTGCTCTGCGTGGTCGTTGCTTATCACAGGTGTGAGACAGGCCGAGGAACGGTCTGCACGGAGCGTGTTTTCTTGGTGGTTTTGGTGTGTGTTTGTTTTTGGGGGGGGTGGGGG
>NW_009954494.1:334850-367163 GCF_000747805.2 Chaetura pelagica
CGGGGCCGCCGCGGCCCCGGTGCCGCCGCCGCCCGGCCCGGGGGGAGCGTCTGTCTGACACCGGCTGCTGCTCCCGGCGGGAATCCTGCAGTCCTTGGTGGAGGAGAAGTAGGGAAATAATAAGAACCTCTTTAATCAAAAAGAAGATAAAATACTCCCGAGTTTTAAGCATTTCCCTCCACATTCCTGGGCGTTCTCTGCTTCCCCTCCCGTGTGAATCAGCACTGAGATTTAACATGAGCCCCAGATGAGTTTCAGGGTTCAAAATATCCTTTCTCAGGAACAGCTCCCTTTTGTTGGGATAAGCTTTGAGGAACTTTCACTTCAGGTCTATTCAATACGGTATTTTTCCAAACCAGGTGTCAGGCTTGTCTTCTAGCTGTGCATCATCATGTTCTGTCCTTTCACACCGAGGAGGTCCGTGGCATCGTTCTGCTTTTGAGAATAAAATTTTAAAGGGCAGTATCTTCTAAAAGCAAATAAACGTACCCACTTAATCTTGTTAAAAGCAAGACAGACCTATGCCATTCCAGAGGTAGAGGGTGGGGGAAGATGTAAAGCAGCTATTAGTCGTTATGCTGTGAAACAAATGACTGAAACAGGTAAGAGCTGCAGTGTCCACAGCAAAACAAGGGCAGTAGAAGTGCTGGCTGGTCCAGGCTGCCATGGGTGTTCAGAGTGCTGCACGGTGTGCACTGCCCAGCAGCGTCAGACCTGGGGATGGAAGTAGGCCCTTCAGTCAGGGAAGAACACCTGTTGAGCTTCTCCTGGCTTTGTGGGTAGCTTTATTCTGTAGATAATCAGAATGTAGAGAGTTGAATAGTGATGTCATTGCTGGGTGAGGAATGCATATACCAGACAAGTTCTTTGAAAAATAAAGGAATTTGATGACAGCTAACAACTTCTGCAGAGAGGGAACGTGTTTATTTGACATAAACCAGTTTCATCACGTCTGTTTGTAAACAGATACTGTTGAAGTCAATGTTGAAACTGATAAAGAAACAATAAAAAACTAATTAACTTTTTGTTTTGTTTAAGAGCAACTCCTACCAGAGTTATCCAGCATCCTTCAGCAAGTGAGACTATTAACTATGATGTTAAGGTTTTTGGATCCTCTCTGCCGGTTAAGGTTATGGAAGCCCTGAAGAAGGCTGATGGTAAGAACTGATTTTATCTGTTATTTTTCTCATGAACATTGATAGGTGAGAGAAGTATTAACATATTGTTTATGCCATTTAAATGCTGACTTTATGGTGGGAACTGAAATGTTTATGTCTTGGTTTGAATCCAACTTAGGTAACTATGTTACTGTAGTTATAATAACCCCCGTGGATAATAATAACCGTGGATGCATGTAAATATCCTTCAGGTGCTGTCTTATCCAGGATATTGTAAAATCCCAAGGTTGTAAAGAAAGCCAGTACCAGTTTTTAGTAACTTTTGGACATTGGTTCTTTCACACCTTCTGGAGGTGTTTTGATTCTGTTGTGTCCTGAAGTGGATGCTCTGATTTTTTCAAGTTTATTTTTAAACCACATTTGTTATCACTTCTAAAAGTCCCAGTGATACAGACCTTTCCCTGAGTTCAAGAAATTGTGCTCCTATTTTCCTGTGGATAAGATTTCTTTTCTTAGTAGATGCAAGAGGAACCAAAAATACACATCTGAAAAATAATCTTTAGGACTGTTGTAAATTGGTTGAAATGGCTTCTAGGATCATCTTGCTTTCAAAAGTTTGGTCTTCTGTCAAATGGATTTTTAAACTAGATGTAGTAATTTGGTGTCGTAACCAAATACATGGGAATTCTAAGATGGAATTTAATTTAATAGAAAATATAGTATTTTCATATGAGAATGGAAGTGTGTTTCTTTTGAGGTTACTCTGCAGTGTTTTAAATATCTGTATGCTTGTAAAAAATGACTTTTTATGTAGCTGATGACCAGCTGAGCGTTCAAGTGGATGAAAGCGGATGGGCCTGGCTAGTCCATAAAGAGAGGCTGATTATTTGGAAGATTGGTCAATCTCCAGTAGCTAAGGTAACTGAAAGATCAGGATGGAAAAACTTGTATATTTTATGCTTGTTGAACAAGTTGTTTTGCTGGTTTTTTTTGAAGCAAGAGTTTCTTTATAGGTTGGGTTTTGTCTGGTTTCCCTCAAAAGCAGCAGGGTTGGTATGAAGTCATACTAACAACAGTTACTGAAACTCAAGGTTTTGAGGGAGCTTAACATTTTTATATTCCTCTCTTCATTTTTAATTGTCACCATAACACTGAGGTTAATTCTTTACATTTTAATAGGTCTCTCTCTTATGTTAGATAGTCTTGATAAAGTTTATTTTAATAGTTAAAAGCCAATTGATGTGTTACAGATTGGTTTAGATTGTTCCAGGACTGGCTTGAAACTTGTCAAAAAAAAAAAAAAAAAGTTGGTTTTAGCTGTGCTGGACATATGTTTCATCTAGGTTTCTTATGTCTTTTTTTTTTTTTTCCCTGCTGGGCACTGCTTCTTTCAGCATCAGTTCAGTGAATAGTAGGTGTGATCAGAGGAAATATGTTGTTATAAAATCAGTATCTTTCAACTAGTGCAACATATGCTAATTATACAGATTCTGCACTTAAGAGTGGAGTGTCAGGTGTATGCATTCTGGTTCTTGTAGAGATTTTTCAAGGGATTAAAACTTTACTGATGGTTTAACTTTGTAGGAGGGAAGAGAGGAGTGTTTCCCCTCTCCACTCTATTAGTACGTCATGAGCTTTTTCAAGCACTTCTAGTTCAGTTTTGTTTTGCTGCCTTATTAGCATATTGTATTAAGGAATGGTCAAATAATTGCATCTCTGAAAAAAAAAAAATCAGTAACCTAAGTGTTGTGAGAAACACTCGAAAATAAGAAAACCAGTGATGTTTAAAAATGTACCAGTAGGTGATTTTTAGCTGTTTGCTCGTTGAGACAAGCTTGTTGAGAATGTCTTGTGACATTCCTTTGGTTCCCTTACACAGTGTCTGGGCTAGTGGATAATTCATTTTTAACAGGGTCAAAAAGTCTAAAGACTTTATGGCAGAGGAATAAGTTCTTCCACTCTTATGTTTATTGTTTTTCTTTCTTTCTTACAGTTATCTCTGTGCAAGGAGCTGCAGCTGCCACCCAGTGACTTCCAGTGGAGTTCTAGTTTAGCAGCTATATCTTGTTTCAGTTCCTCAAGTGAAGCACCTTCTCTGCAGGTGATCAACTTTTAAATTTTTTAGTGATTAAACTTTTAGAGTAACTTGGAATATATTCTGGTTTATGAACCAGTTATTTGAAAACTGCATTGATGTTGTGTGATCTATTCTAAAGGTCAGGATTGATAGTTTGCAATAAATATGTTTGAAATAAACAAAAACTGCTAGTCTTTTCCAATTACACCATTTACATGTTGTAGGATCAGATTAAATAATAGTTTTCCTAAGGATTTCTTGGAATTTTTTCATAAACTAAAATGCACTAAAGTGAAAAGTATTGTGTTAACAAACAATGGAGCAATCAAATATTCAGTCTAAACAAGTGCAATTTAAATGCATGCTGGCTGAAAAACGTTGTTCAGCTGTGGTTTAATTCTAAGTACACACAGCTGAGTAGCAAACAGCAGCCCCCTCTCTTGGCTGGGCTTTATAAGGAGGCTGGTGCTGGAAATACAGATGATTTAATCTCTTTTGACTGATTACTTTCCTGAGTGCCTTGTCATAACATACTGTCCTAGAGGGGGAGGTTTGAAGATCTGTCGATTCTTATGAAAGCATGTTAATGTGTCTCTTACTATCATTCCTGAAGATAAGAAGCTCTCATTTTCAGCTTGGGTGTAGTTTTCAGTTGCTATCTGTGGTGCTCTAATAATAAACTGGATAAGCAGTTGTCCTTGGAAGGAAGCAGCAGCACAGAATATGTCACGGGATCTTTTCTTTTGATTTGCTATTGTGTTGCACATCCAGACATCCATGCACATCCATAAAAGCAATCTTGGTGTATTGTGATTAACTCATAAAATTCTAAATGCTCTATGACTTAGTGATACCCAAAGAAGTTCAAAAGAAAGTAATAAACATAAACAAGATAATTTTTTTTAACTTCATCTTTGTTTAGCTTGCAAGCTGTGCATGGATGCTAAGATTTTATAAAGTGATGCAGAAATAGTAACAGTAGAAAATTATTAAATAATGAGCAGGAATCCTTTAGCTGAAGTGCTTTAGCTAAAGCTGCACTCTAATTATTACCATCTTGCATGTTCTGTTAATTATTTTCTCACTTCAAGTCTCTGGCAATAATGGTTGCGACCAGCGAAGGTTCTGTGCGCTACTGGCCCAATGTTGCACATGAAAGTTCTTACACGGAGACTTTTACAGACTTTGGAGGAGCTCTGTGCAGTTTCCTAACAGCAGTAAAGGTATAGTACAGTGTGATTTATACTAAAATACTGATTTACTTCCTAATTTACGAATTAATAAGCATGCTCCATATTAGCAGTCCTACGTTCTGAGGAGAAATTTCAGAGATAGTCAGTGAGCATGATGATCTTAAGTAGCAGAGATGACTGATAGTCACAAATAATAATGTTAGAGTCGGGGAGGGTTGCAGGATTCAACAACAGGGTTAACAGGACTGGTTTGGTACTGCAGCTTATGAAGAGTGTCAGTATTACTACTGTGGTTACCTCCTGTGGTAGAAACCCTGCTGTAACATAATGGAGAGCTGCTTCATCTGAATCTGCAGAGCAGGCACTCAGCATTTCGTGGCTTAGCTCACTAGTGACACTTGGAGAGATTTTGGTATGAGAGCAATGAACAAGTATATTATGAATTTTTCTTAGAAAGTCTGCATTCTGCTGTTTATGTGCCTAAATGGGGAAAACTCAACATTGATTATATCAAAATACAATTTGTGTTACAATGTGTTATCTTCAAAACTAGTTATTACTAATTAAATTACATTTTATCTCATGACCTTTTCAACATCTACTGTTCATATCCTGTATTACAAATATTCTTTTAGGGCATCTGCATGTCATAAATGTTTGTAAATTTAATCAGAATACAGTGATCTTAAAAATTAATTTCTTAAGAGTTTCAAGGTGTTAAGGAACAGCAATATATATCTACCATATTAGAGTTGAATTGTGCTCAGGTTTCAGACAGCAAGATGAAGAAAGCAAGGTCTTAAAACAAAAGTTATAGTGTACTTAATAAGACTTCATGTTTTAAATGCGTGTGTGGAAGTTGAATGTTATTCATGATTCAACATGTGAATGTTTCATGTTGTAATGTCTGTAGAAATTTATTAAATGTATTTTAATATTTTTTTAAAATATGGCTTAAAAATGTATGCTGTGAACTTTTTTCTGCACTGTATCAAGCATAGAGAATAATGTGGAAAAATTGTTTTAACAACCTTTTAATATGATAAATGCTTTCTTTTTTTATTATGTATGTTAGCTCCCAAGTATTTTGCATGCCTTGTGTCTTGTTGTGGTTTAGTGTTTACCCTGTAAGCTGACATAAAGACATTTTATATGACAATAGAATTGTTTCAGGAATGTGGTTTTCATTTTTTTAATACTGCTGTTTTTTCTTTTTGTCAGGGAGGAAGCTTTATTTTATCATCTTCCAGAGGCCAGCTAGTTCGTTTGGTACCAGATAGTTCTGGCAAGATTCATCAGCATACCCTGCCTCAGGGTCAGGGCATGTTTTCTGAAATTGGTAGAAAGGTTTCTTCTCTTCTGGGTATTTTGTCTCCTGGACATGATGATGTGGTAAGCCTGAAAAACACTCATTTCATAATCTGCTTTCCTTTCTCTCTGTAATTTTTAGCCTCGGTGTTTAAGAAAGAAAAACAAAAAGACTCTGTAAGGATGTATGATCATAAAAAAACCCAACAACAACCAGATACAAGACTCAGTTCATTTTTGTTAGATTTATTTAAAATCTGAAAGAAGACAGAAACCAAATCAATCTGTGCTTTGTAAAGGAGAACACTGACTTGCTCTTTAAATCTGGATAAAAGGAGACTTTAAAGTAACATTATTTCCTGAGGAAATGAGCAATGATTCAACATCTTGCCTCTTTCTAGTAATACCCTCCTACTACTTGAAGAAACTAAGTTATCTGTAAGATTACTTTTCTGATTTAGAGTTGCTAAGAGTTGGTGACTGGGTTGAGCTTTGTCAATGAGCTTCCACAGAAACTGAAAGAAAGTCTGAGAAACATACTATAGATGTTCTTACACCTATGAAATTTCTCTTGTAAAATTATGGTAATACTCTGATCTTGTGATGTAACTTGTGTAGGTTCCCCAAGGAAGTGATTTTTTTTTTTTAATTATTTTGTGTGTGTGTGTGGACTCAAAGTGGTGTAAGCTGTAACCAAGTATTAAGGCTGTGCTTTAACCTTTTTAGTTTTTTCTTTTTTAAATGCAGATCTCTAATGTTCTTTGGGATAAAGAAAGCTCAAGTTTTTATATGCTGACAAGTTCAAATCTACACAAATGGGAGATTGATGATTCATCAGAACGTTACATTCTCAGCTGGGATATCAACAGGATCCTGAAAGAACATATTACAGATGCAATTTGGGTAGGATCCAACTTGCTGGGAAAGGGTTGGTGTGTTTGTTAAATTAATAGCCTATTTACATATAGCTGTAAGTCAAATATATTGTTTTTTAGGGTTCTGAAAGTAACTATGAAGATATTAAAGGAGGAGTAAATATACAATACATGGATTTGCAACAGAATCGGTAAGGAAGTGCATTTGAATCTGGTAGGACTTATTGAGATAAATTTGTTGAGTTGTCTTACAAAAACTTTATGTAAGTAATTGCAATTTTGTTTTCCTTCAGTGCAGCTATTGATAATACAAGCACGTCATATTGGATAACTGTGTTATCCTATATGTCATGCTATCATTATCGCTTTAGCATTACAATTTCATTACCTTAGAGTTATTCCTTTCACTTTTTTTAGTGTCACTTTATTGGGTTTGAGTATTTATTTTGTCTTGGTGTTACAAAGATGGCAAGTAGGCAGTTGTAACTTGTTCCAGCAAATGCAGAGAATTCAGTATCTCTTGTATTTAATTCATAAAGTTACATAAAAACAGAACTGCTGTGATTTGGAGCTTGAAGGAACAAATGCAGTCTTTCTAAAAAAATATATATTGGAAAATATTTATCTGCAATTTTACTTAAAGATCTGGCTTTGTGAGTGGTAGAGTTTGAGCAAGTAAAATATGAAATAATAGTCTCTCAATGGTGTGATATCTGTTGTTGAATAGTGATGGACTGGTGATACTTGCTGCAGCATGGCATCCTGGGGATCGTCCATGTCTTGTCTACTACACACTGATAACAGTAGAAGATAAAGGCTACCAGATGTCTGATGATGTTGTTGTGGAGGTCACACAGTATAATCCATCTTTTCAGGTATACAGATGAAGGCTCTGAAACTGAGTTAAGAAAGCACAGTCATTCAGAATATTCCTCTATGTAAATCAATTCAGATTTTTTTCAAGAGGAAAATGAACTTCTGTTTCATAAGGTTGTTCTCAAAAGTATGTGTTTGTAGTATTTTTAGGAAAATGTATACTAGCATCTTTTAATGTTTAATAGTAACTGTAGGTAAAGTTCATGCTTTATGTTTTAAAGTATAAGATTCAACAGCCTTGAAAATACAAGTCTGAACATGTCATTATTACTGATTTTTAAAATTTTTTGTCCTGTAGAAGTTTCTACTGATTAATTTTACAGTATATTCATGGAATCAATTTAGAAAAGATCTCAGAGTCTGTCAAGACTCTTGTTGCAGGACAAGGAGTTAAGAGCCCTATGTTTTGGTCATTGCTGGACAGTCGGCTGGCTGGGATGGGAGGACACACTGGTTGTTGTTAGTGTACCTTGCATGTGCTGTCTCTTCTGAAAGCATAAACTTTGGCCATTAACTTCCTTTGGTAAACTTTGTCCACTCTTGCCTCTCTCCTCCCTGCCTGTAATAGCATCTTAAAATTGAATCTTAAGATGAAAGGAGAGTGTGAAAACTGTAGAATAATTGAGCTGTTTACATACCTCTCCATGTGAAATCAGCAAGAGTTTAATATATATGGAAAAACAAAAGCCCAGGTTCTTAAGTTTTAGGGAAAATTGAAAGTGGTTTTGTTTGGCTTTTTTTTAGGTTGTAAGTTATATCTGTATCTTGTTAAAAACTGAAACAAATTCAGGCAACTCAGATCAGCCTTTAAAATGTTAAATGTTTGTTTAAGGTTCTGGTTATACATGTGGTATTGTTCATGTGTGACACTTTCAGTCAGAAGAGGAAGTGTTGCGCTGTCTAATAGTCCCAGATTACTTCAGCCATGCTGCTTTCCTCTATAAGGAAGATGAAGTGTTTGCTTGTTCCACTGGAACTGGAAGGATTTCTTTACCACAGGAGAAAATCATATTTGGCATACAAGGTAACTTGCAGGGGAAAACAAAATAACCACATGTTGTTATTTTCTAATGGAATGTTTTTATGGTATTTAGATTTCTTGGAAAGCAGAATCATATTTAGGCTCCTTTTTCTCTTCATTAAACCTTTCAAGTTGGGAGTTTCTCATGATTGTTTGGAGAAGACACAGGCATGACATGAAGTATTGTTACTGCTGACTCCACAGTGTTTTGAATGACAGTGAAGTAGATGGCAAATCCTAGTACATGAAAGGGTGGGGCTTTTGTTTGTGGGGTTTTTTTGCCTTTTTTTTCCCCTTTCCGACATTCACTGTGGATTTTTTCTAATTTTTTTTCTTGAAGTTAACTTTGTGTTAAGGCTCAGCCTAAAATTCCTACTAGCTGCCTGCATCAGAGGTCTCTAAATATGTCACCCTTGACCTCCATAGGTGTTTTCAAGTAGGGCATGCACAGTGGTCCTTAGATAGAATTTAAACCACCTGAATCTTGGGTAGTTTATTTTGGTTTGGGTTTTGTTTGTTTGGTTGGTTTTTGTTGTGTTTTTTTCAACTTGCAGGATCTGGAAATCCGCATCTTGAGCTAGGTGGGGTTGTTGAGCCTGGAGAGAAGGCTCTGGGGAGACCTCATAGAGGCCTTCCAGTACCTGAAGGGGACCTACAGGAAGGCTGGAGAGGGACTTTTTACAAGGGGCTGTAGTGAGAGGAGAAGGTGTAATGGATTAAAACTGTAAGAGGGGAGATTTGGGTTAGACATTAGCAAGAAACTTTCTAGTGTGAGGGTGATAAGACACTGGAACAGGTTGCCCAGGGAAGTTGTGGAAGTCCATCCCTGGAAGTGTTCAAGGCCAGGTTGGAAGGGGCTCTGAACGACCTGGTCTATTGGGAGGTGTCCCTGCCCATGTAGGGGCATTGGAACTAGATGATCTTTAGGGTCCCTTTCAAGCCAAACCATTCTATGATCCTATGAAATAGTATCCAAAGATTCTATAAGTCTGGTGCAGTTT
Source organism: Chaetura pelagica (assembly GCF_000747805.2). Taxonomy (NCBI): domain Eukaryota; kingdom Metazoa; phylum Chordata; class Aves; order Apodiformes; family Apodidae; genus Chaetura; species Chaetura pelagica. The sequence goes on from NW_009954494.1 coordinate 344,320, forward strand.
TCAATTACTGTTTGTTTGCTCATGGCAAAATTGAATAATTGTCTATGAAACTGTTTTAAAGTGGAATTTATGTGCTTTTTTTTCTTGCTTCTCCCCTCATCTTAGGAGACAGCATTTTAGGAGCAGGTTCCTGTACTAGCCTCCCCATCTTCTTTACCAAAAAAAGTGGACTTATCACCATTTTGTCCAGGGAAAACATTTCTGTGCTTCCTGAAGACCTTGAAGATTCCCTGTCCTCTTCTATTGCTGGACCAAGAAGTGAGGTAATGTTTGTTTGCTTGATTGGTTGAATACTGCAGGTAGAAGTAAAAGGTTTTTCTGGCAGTTTTGAATTTCCACTGAGGAGATCCTAACTTGTTTACATTGCAAAGGTTTTTGTTTTTTTAAATAGAGACGCAAATGCTTGTAATGAAGGCAGTTTTCAAAACCAAATAAATTTTACACCACCTGCCAGTTTGAGTAGCTTTCTTAGTTTGCTTTATTTGGAAGTCTTGATTTCGATGACATTTATGTTTCTCTTATGTAGATGTATTACTGTAGGTCACTAGGACTGATACAACAGTACTGCAGAGACTCACTGTGTTCTCACTTTTTGGTCTCAATAGTTTCTTCACTCTTTTGTGTCTGTTCCTTTGTGCATGTAATAGGTACTTTTTTGTTATCACTTTGTGAAGAGCTTGGAGGATAATATGGGAAGGGCTGTATGTGGCTGAATATTGTTTCTGGTCTATTTTTCAGTACACCCTTATAAAAATATGTTGAAGTATCTTTATTGCTATTTTATGCAATGTGCATTTATTAAGCTCTTATTTACCTCAGATATGTATGTGTCCTGGAGTGGGAAGGAAGAATAGGAAAGTATTTTCTTACATTACAGTAAGAAATGTATAAATTCTTACAGTATAAATTAGGAACTGTTTTGATGGGGTAATAGTGAGTTTTCAATCCTTACTCCAATTAAATCACCTTTTAAATTAGTTATTATTTACTAGTAGTTTAGTGGAAGACCTTTGTTGCGATTGCTGAGATTAAACTATATTTTTCTTATTAAACTAATCTCTAATTCGGTTTGTCTGCCCTTATATTGTTTTTGTCAGTTATAGTACTCATTAATACCTTTTAAAGTCTGTCAGAAACACTGGCTTTCAGATAAAATACTTTAAATTGCCGTCAAAAGTTTGACTTGTGAAATAAATTGGCATAAGTTCTTTTCTAGTTTGTGTAAATTTTATTAAAATGCTTGAGGTTTAGCCACTGTGTGACTTCCATTGTAATGTATCTTATAGGCTTATGTTTGGCTTAATAAACACAACCAGGTGGCATTTTTATTTTAAATCTATGTTGTGGCTACTTAGAAAAATTGTTTTCATGTCATAGTGAAGTTTGTTATTTGTCTTTTGAGTTCTTTTACTTTGCATTTTCAGAGCCCTGCGTTTGATGCAACCAGTAGGCTAGAAGTTATAGCTCAAGAAGATAAGACTAAGTTACTGAAAGCTGCTTTTCTACAGTACTGCAGGTAGAAATTGCACTTGATTTTTGAGGCTGTGAAATTCCTGCTGGCACTCTGATATGGGAGTAAGAGATTGTCTTGATAAAGATACTGTTGTGCTATTTTAATTAAAGCTATTTTAATGACACATGCACATCTTTATTAGGAAAGTGTTGGATACATCTTGAACTTGTAAAGGAGGGACACATGCTAGAAAGGAGCAGATTTCTATAATCTCAATGACTTTTCACTTTGTATAAATTCTGTGGTATTACATTACTGCCAGTAAAATCTTTAAACTTTCTTATTTTGACTTCTGTCAAATAAGTAGTGTTGTTAAAAAACATTATTTCATTCTATTCCTCATTTTTGCTTGCATAGCTGTTTCCAGTAATACTTTCAAACATGTTTAATTACTATTTATGTGGCCATGAAGAGTAACTAGCATGGCAGATTCTGTGGCAAGATGATCTCTTCTTTTGTCCAATTGACCGATGGGGGGGCAGTGGGTCTGGAAGGAAATACTCTTCATCAAACTATCCTTATTAAAGCAACCTGACTGTTGGGAGGCATCCAGTGCCTCTGAAAGTTTTGATGTTGAGACAAGTGATGTAAACAAAGGAGGAAGCAGAGGAGATAAGAAGATAAACAGAGCTGTAGACTTAAATTAATTCTATCTAGAGGGAATTGTTTTAAATATGTATTTATTTCTATAGAATCATAGAATGGTTTGGGTTGGAAGGGACCTTCAAGATCATCTAGTTCCAACTCCCTTGTATGGGCAGAGATACCTCCCACTAAATCAAGTTGCTCAAAGGCCCATCCAACCTGGCTTTTAACACTTAAAAAGGGAAAGTTCCCAACTTTCCTGAACAACCTGTTCCAGTGTCTCACCATCCTCATAATGAAGATTTTCTTCCTAATATCCAGTCTAAATCTACCCTTTTCTAGTTTAAAGTACCCCTTGTACTATCTCTACGTGCCCTTTTAAAACCCCCTGCCCAGCTTTCCTGTAGGCCCCTTTCAGGTACTGGAAGGCCTCTACGAGGTTTCCCCAGAGCCTTCTCTTCTCCAGGCTGAACAACCTCAATTCGCTCAGCCTGTCTTCATAGGAGAGGTGCTCCAGTCCTATAATCATCTCTGTGGCCCTCCTCTGGACTTGCTTCAACATCTTCATATCCTCCTTATGTTGGGGGCTCCAGAACTGGACACCGTACTCCATGTGGGGTCTCACATGAGCAGGGTAGAGGAGCAGAATCACCTCTCTCAACCTGCTGGCCATGCTTCTGATGCAGCCCAGGACACAGTTGGCTTTCTGGGCTGCAAGAAAAAAAAAAAAGGGGGCACTGAAAAAAAACCACAACAGCTGCTTTTTAAAAAAAACAAACAACACAAACAAAAACCCTACAAAAACCCTCTTAGGACTAATCTCCTTAAAGAATCTTTAAACTTGGAAAGAACAAATTTAATATAACGGGAGGTAGGAGTGCTTTTGACATAGAGGTGTGAGGTAGAAGATTATGAAGGGGATTAGGTACATATAATAAAGGATATAAAGACAAGTTCTGTAAAAATGCACAGAATTTAGGAAGAAAATCTACATGTGATCAGAAGTGGACACGCCAGTAAGCAGAACTGCTGCTGAAGATGGCTGTAGTCTTGAGGGGACTGCAGTAGCTAAGGTCTGAGACCACAGATAACAAGTATTAAAGTTGGGTATCACTGAGCATGTGAATGGTGGGGTTGGAAACAGGGTCAGAAGGAAGTAGTAAAGAAGACAGTGTGAAACAGTATGAAAGTTCAAGGTTATTTTGATGAAAATTTAGGTTATATTTATGAAATAAGAAAAAAACAATACTTCCATGTGTATGGTATTTATTCAGATTTTTCCAGAAAAATAGTATGGTTAAATGAATGGAGAAATCTTCCACAGAACAGATGTAGCACTGGCCTGTCCAGATGGTCATGCAGAGCAAATAATGAAAGGTTAATAGAAGATGCAGTATATTCCAGTTTTTTTAAAAGCATAGTTTAGTTTAGTAGGTCTTTGTGCTATTTCTGGATGTGCTGCTGTTTTTCATTTCAAGATACCATGATCATATAAACATTCAAACAGAAAGTCTCATGAAAAATATTAATATTTCCAAAATCAGATATCTTGAAATCACAGTATCTCTTCTCAGTTAGGGTATTATCTTTTTTAGTCACAAAGTCAAATTGGTGCATTTTGTGAATATTGCATACTGCTTAAATAGAGTTCTTCAGTAGAACTTCATATGTAGGAGGTTTAAGCATTTGGATGCTTCTTACTCTTTTATTTATTGACCATTATAGAGTAGGGTTCTCTGAAACTGTAGGAAATAAGAAAAATGTCTTGTAGTTGCTGACACATTTTCCTGAGAGCTTTTATTCTTGCTATTTGTGGGAGTGATTACATGTACTCTTGAGAGGATTTTACAGGAAGCAATAGAAATAGCTACCAGACACATCTAGACTGAGGTCTGCATGGTAAAATAACAATAATAATAGTAGTAGTAATAGAATGAAAAGTTACTTGAAACACTTCATGGTTTCAGTTTTTTGTTTTATAGATTGTGCAGCCTACTTGCTTTAAAAGAATTGGAATACCTTTTATCCATAATAAGTTTAAAAATAGGCCAAACAATTATTGATGTTTATAATCTAAAGCACTTTACAAAAAGCATGTCAGAGAATCCTACTAACTGATTGGTTCTTGTTCCTATAATCCTATCCATTGTTTATAGTTCATGTACTTTGTGTTTTGGGTTTTTTTTCAGGAAAGATATAGTCAATGCACAAAGCATGGTACTTGAGCTCTTTCCAAGTAATTCAGATCTGGATTCTGATGCTGAGCTGGACAGGGCAGTGACTCAGATCAGTGTAGACTTAATGGATGATTACCCTGCCTCTGATCCAAGATGGGCTGAATCTGTACCTGAAGGTAAACATAATGGTGGGGGGGCTTTTTTGTTGAGGTTTTTCAGTTTTAGTGCTAGTTGTGGTATATGTTGTCTATAGTACTCTATATAAAATTATAATTTAAGCTTTGCAGAGAAGGCACGGGTGTCCCTTGCACTAGTCCACCACTAGACATATATCCAGAAGAGCTAAAAGATGCATCCTGTGAGACTGCCAGATAGACCTGCAGTCTGCTGTGGTTTCTGAGAAGAGTACTTTATGCATGGAACACATAGTGTCACTTTAGTGTTTCCAGGATTCCTTGAATAGATATAAATTATTTTTCACAAATAAATATGTTAAGAGAAAGCTTATTTGCTCATGCTTAGCCCTTGGTAAGTGTGGCTGCACAGTGCCTGATAGGCTGGAATCCTGAGCAGAGTGAGCTTGTAGCCCTCTGGGGCATTGGTATTTATGTCTACCTAAACAAGGACTAGACCAATGTATTTTGGAGTTTTTATTGTAGATAAAGGATTAAAGCAGACACATTTTTATCGAGAAGCTTGTTTGTTTATGCTTCTCTGTCTTCTATGAAGAGTGTTAATTTGAAACCATCTCGAGGACCTCTAGGCAGCAGTTGCCAGTTAGTGAGTAGAGACTTAGTTTGAAAGTTCTTGTAGTAAATAGTTACAGATGGATGACGCCTCCTGCTGTTGTTTCTGTGTGACAGCCAGTTAGAAATTGTCAAGCATTGGATCCTTAGTATTTTCTGAATCAACTTTTATTTTTAATTCAGTGGCTTCTCTGCATTGATTCCTGGCTAAGGCAAGAAGTGAAAATTGATAGCTTCTTGGAAGTAGTCATGCTAATTTTGCTCCCAGTTAGAGTTATTCTGAGTTCTCGTATCGTGGTAATTTTTTGGCTTAAAGCATACTTAGGATATACACAAATTCTGAAATAGGAAAATCACTTGGGCTACATAGAACTCCACTGAGGTGAGATACTTGTTAGGATACTCATGAGGAATCTTCCATCATCCTTAGCAATTCCTTTGAGGACCTCATTGTCCAGATAGAAATATTAGCTGGCTTTTCAGATGCAAGCTCATTAAGGAAGAAGAAAAGTAGAACAGTGCTGGGCAACCACTTACGTTCCATAGTGGAATTGTAGAGGCAACACAGGCTCAATTTGGTCTGAATGCCTGTTAGCATTTTATTTTGTCATAGCTGGGGTCTAGAGCATAATAAATTTAGCAATAGCTAGTCCATAATGAAGATAAAAATTTGAGTCTGAATCCTACTAAAACTTGAACAAACTGGTGAGCTGCTGTTTTAGCAGCATAATGCATTGACAACTTCAGAATAGTTGTACTAATCTAAAGATAGTTGAGTTCTACTAAAGGCATTACCTTCAGCTAGGAGAGTTCAAAAACCACATTAAAAATAGCATGATAGGTCATATATAAGTATGTGTGCATGTATTTTAAAAATTACCATTGTAGAAGTTTATAGGAATATATTTACTTCAGGCAAAAAAAATAGTTGTCCAAGAAACTGAGGTATGAAGTGTCCTGATCTAAGACTTTTCTCTTTCTAGAAGCAGCTGGTTTCAGCAATACATCGCTCATTCTTCTTCATCAGCTAGAGGATAAGACAAAAGCACATTCCTTCTTCATAGAGTTTCTTCACCAGGTGAAATTCTACTGCTGTTTTGGTATCAGCGCGTACAGTAGTGTTCTTTTGCCTCAAAGTCATTCTTCTAGAACGACATTTAAGCTACAGGTTGTGTTTTCTTTCTTTTTTTTAATAAAAGGTTGGTATATTTGAGCGTCTGGGCAGTTTCCCAGTGCGAGGGATGCTGATGGCCACTCGGCTGTTGCTCTGCGAGCACGCGGAGAAGCTCGCAGCAGCTGTTGTCCTCAAGAATCACCACTCCAGGCTGCCTGACCTGGTGAATGCTGCTCTACTGGCTGCCTTGAACAAAAGGGAGTGTGACGTTCCGCCGAGTCTTACCCCTGCTGATGTGTTCTTTAGAGAGGTAAGAAACCTCTGATTTTTGAATCACTGTATAGTAGTGCATGTAGTAAAAGTTGCAGTGCTTTCATGCATACTTTGAAACTTTTCAATTCAAGTTCACACAGTTTCCCTTCAAATCGGGATGCCGTGGTACTGTTTTCCTCACTTCAGTGTACATACTTAATGTCTGCAACTGAAACATGAATTCAGATAAATTTCATGTAGTAAAAGTGAAGTTGTTCTGATTTCAATCAGCGTACATCGATGAGCAGTGAAGAAGACAATTGAAATTCTCTGGCACATGGGAAACAACTTCCAACTTGCCTTTCAGGTTTCAGCTGGTAATGGATATGTTTGTGCTCAGTGCAGTTTTTCTTTCTATCTTTAAGGTGTCCCAGATAGATTCCATCTTTGAATGCTTACTAGAAGAGGAGGAGCAAATCCTGAAGGATGTGCCTATTGAATCGATTGAGTGGGCCCAGATAGTTGTTGATGTGAACAACATCATTAAGGTATAGAACTGCATCAGATAAAACATTTGTGGGAGGGGAAAGTTAACACTGAAGAGCACTCAACTGTACTCAACAGTATGTCTGAGTTACTGATATGAGAACAGAAGTGAATGCACTTTTTACATGTTCAAGCATATCAGGAAGGAAGGAGATGGTCTTGTGCAGAATTAGGGACATAGCTTTTCCTCCTGAGCTGCTGCTAAGAAGAGTTTGAGAAGCTGCAGCATTGTTGGGAGTTGGGAAAGCAGGAGTACTTAGCAAAGAGTGAAAAGCTTATGCTTGAGCACTGAGGTTTCTTGCTCAGTCAGCATGTGCTCTTCTATACAGCTGAAGTTGTGGTGTAGAAAGAAGGGAGATATTAGAAGAATATTTATAAAATATAAAAGACAACCTCTTTTACAGTCTATGTTTATACAGGTAGACTTCACAGTGCTTATGTCCTTGCCTTTAAATAGGACATGCTACAGGCTGCGTGTCAGTATCGTCAATCTAGAGCTTCTTTATATAAAACAGGAGAGCTTCCAGAAAGAGAACCTGAATATGTTCCATGGACAGGTGAGGAATTAGCATTACTTGTTTATTAATTATTTATCCTAAAGAAAAATACTTTTCAGGAATTTCAGAACACAGGAATGTAAATGTAATGTCAAATTTACTGTTCAAAGCTGCTACAAAGCTGTCAGTAAGGAGAAGCTTGAGGTTTCATTTGGTAAATGAAATAGAATGAATCAATGAACACTTATTTTGTCCAGTGTTTATGATAATTCTTTAAAACTTGTGTTATAAATTTGACTATAAAAACAAAGTTTGAGAGACATAGCTAATTTATGGGTTTGGGGGTTTTTTGTGGGTTTTTTAGGTTGCTGTTGTTTGGTTTTTTTAGTATGCATTGTTTCTGGTTGGCAGACATGTGGCATGTATAATGTTAAAATGAATCATAAAACGTGATCTGCAACTGTCTTCTCCACTTCCTTAAGTGTTTTGCTTTGATAACATGAAAAACTGTCAACATTTGCAGAAGCAACCAATTTTCAGTTGGTGCTTAAGTTTCCCTATGGCATCTGCATCTAAAACACACTTGTTTAGCACTCCCAAGATAAAAATCTTTTGAAAAGAGGGGCCCATATGAGCCATGTATTGGTGTGTTATGTCTTTATAATTGCATCCAAATATTTAAATCAGGTTAATAGAAGTTGCCTTGTCCTTGTTTGTATTCCCTACTGTGCTTACAGATTGGGCAAGTGATTATTTTCTTCTGAAAAACAGTTGGTATTGATAATTGACATTGTAGATCTGTGTAGTCCAGAGAGTGGGTTTTCTTCTGTTCTTTTTCGTTTACTACATTCTGGGCATGTTTAATATGTAAAGATGGGAGTATGTGTTTGTTTTATAGTTTGGTTTTTTTAATAGTATTGCTTTGATTTTTAAAATTAAGATGTTAATTAGCTTTTTTTATTTTCTATTTTTTTTTAAATAATGTGTAGTAATGGTTTTGTTATAGTTCAGCATAGATTCCTTTGGCCATCGGATTACTGTTTTAATGTTGGCTGTGTTGCTTTCCCAAGCATCTAGTGGCCTTCGTGCAGCAATAATACGTCAGCATGGGATCATTCTGAAGATGGTGTATCCCCAGGTGGACAGTAACCTCCGTAGCATTGTGGCTGAACAGTTGGTGGCACTACTGGATTGTTTCCTGGATGGCTATGTTTCTCAGCTGAAGTCTGTGGACCGTCCTGCTGATCAAGAGAGATACAGCAGTGTGGAAATGGAGTATGTGCAGAAAAGATCAGAACTCTTGTCTCCTCTCCGTAAGTACTGTCTGTTTTCCTTAATGCAAGGATTAAGTGTTCCACTCAATGAGGAAATGATGCCAATCTGATGGAGTAAATTGCAGCTGTGTATGAATTCTGTTTGTCTATGTGTTTGTCTTCAGAGGATGAATGACTGTTTTTATGATTTAATGGGATATTTACAAAATAGCAACAGATTACAGCATTGCATCCTAGGCTGCACCTGTGTCCACACTTCTACTAAGACACACTGCTGCTCATATTTTTTTTCTTTTGATAATATTTTTCTGGCAGGAGTTTGTCTTTTGCCAGCTGGCTGAAAATACCTATAAATGGATTTCTAAATGTTTATATTGTTGCTAGTTGACATAAATTTATATGCCTTAAAGTTTGCTTAGCATTCGTCAACCAAAAGTTACTTTTCAAATCTGGATTATTTGATAATAAAACCTGATGTTAAATGTGTCAGATGTCATCAAGTCTTTAATAAATAATTGCAAATTAAGACCCCTTTTTAAGTGCAAATAGCTGAGCAATTACATTTTAGTAAGGTTATAAAGTTTAATTTTTTTCAACTAAAAACGAGCGTTACAAATGGAACAGTCCAATCATCATTGCCTTTTAACATTCTTAAACCTTAAGAAAAAAATCTCTTAAACTATCACTGTCACTTTTGTGAACATTTGTGGTTTCTCTTAGCTTGCAAATACTTTTTTATATCATTATGTTAAAACTAAAATTAGTATTTCCTTAAACAGAAACTTGCATGTTCTACCAACTCCTATGTATTTGAAACAAAATGAAAGATAGGATTAATATAATAATAAAAATAATAATATAATGATAAAATAATAGGATTTGTATTCAAAATGCGTTACCTTTACTTGTTCCATTTGTTATCAAAAGCCTTTGGCTGCTGCTTTTTCACGTTGTGTAATTAACATTAATACAGACTAAGTCACACGTTGATTTTTATTTTTTTCATTCTCCCACAAAACCCACAATGCTCATTTGCAGAGAAAAATAAGATGTGTACTGGTGACTTAGTACTCTGAATTATTTTCTTCCCTCCTGTACTGGGGAACAGAGGTGATAGGTATGTGAGCTTGCATGCGTGCACAGTATGGATACAATAAGGTCAATGTTTCTTTCAGAATGTGTGAGTATCTCTGTGATGTAAACACTTGAAACTTGTTTTCATTTTTATGGTCTCTGCTCTCAGTAATACAACAGCCAAAGATGAGCTTGTTTAATATTTTCTTTTTGGTTACTTAGTTTCCTTGGGGCAGTATCAGATGGCAGCTGCTTTAGCAGAGAAGTACTGTGACTTTGATATCCTGGTGCAAATGTGTGAGCAGACAGACAACCAGGCCAGATTACAACGGTACATGAGTCAGTTTGCAGATCAGGTAACTCTTGTTTTTTCTAATTCTTTTAGATAGTCTTTTATAATATGTTTGGATCTGAAATGTTGCAGATGTGATGACTGGGGGGGATGTATTTTTTTTAAAATGCATATATATTTACATATACATATGGGGGCAATGTAGAAAATTTAAGTCAAGATTCACTGTGCAGAACTCAAGGGTATATTTTACCCCAAGACTGCAAAACAAGTCAGCAAAAATACAGCTGCTAGTTCTGTGGACAGTGGCTTTTCATGGGACCTTTTTTGTACCTCAGATACATTGTCTCACTCCTAACACCTATTGGAACTTTGTGACTTGCTCACTGAGGTGCTGTAGTAGGTGTACTTTAGTTTGGTTAAACCAATGTAATACAAATTTAAGGATAATTTTCAAAATAGAAGGTTAGACTGTTAAATGTATAAATAAAAAAGTACTTAAGAAGAGTAGGAAGATTTCTTTCACTGCCCTGCCAGGTACTTGTTGGACAATTTTTAAATGTCTGTCAAAATCTGGCATAAAAACATCTGAGTGTGCTGAAAAACTGGAAAGCTTAAGAAAAGGCATTAGAGACTACTTGAAATGAGGTGGACTGAGACAAAAGATTCCTAATTTAAGAGTTGGTGAGATCAATTTGTGTAGTTTTCCATGACATCTATGGAAAGAGGAATACTGCAGTCTACAGGTTTCCTAGTCTACAGTACAGAATGGTTGTTTAATAAGAACAGGCGAAAGTATTCATAACAGACAGACATTATAGGAAATGGTTTTAATATTGAGAGTTAAAAATACACATACTGCCAAAGAAGGGCAAAAATTCTCCATTTGTTCTCTTCAGGTGTTTGATTTATTTTTTTTTAAGGGAAAAAGTAAGTTCTGAAAAGAAGTTGCTATCAAGTCTAATGGGTAGATTATCAGACTGGCAGCCTCTTCAAACTTTTTTAAGTCATTAATGCAATTAAAACTCAGCATTATTATAAAATTACTCTGAAAAGACCAAGGTAAATGTCAAACATAAACCCTGATTAGTTTATGTTACGTTGGAGTTTTTGAGGATAAAACAGGTGGTGTAGTTAGGGTTTTTTTTTATAAAGACATTATTTTTTAACAGTGACTGAGAGAAGGTTGTTCATTCAGTTGGAGACAGAAGGGAATGTTTCAAAACCAGTGACAGCAGAAGCAAACATATGAAAGGAAGTAGTAAGCACTAAATTCTGAGCTGGGGAAAAAGTTAAAAAATAAGACTAGAATGGTGGGTGATGTGATGCCTGTTGTCATTCTTGTGGTTAACATGAAGAATTTACATTTGGCACTTCTTTGCTTCCACTGAAAGATGATAAACCCTGCTGTAGGTATCAGCATCTCTTGCACTGTGGCTGGTTAAACCTTTAAACACTTTCTATCAGAACTCTTCATCAACAGTATGTGTGTGTCTTGTTTTGTTAAATGGGTTCTTACCATGTTTTTACCAACCGTATTTTATTAAACATTTTGCCTTAGATGACATGTGAGATATTTAAATCTAACTTTTAAAACCTACTCATATTCCTTTTCAGAATTTTTCAGATTTCCTGTTTCGCTGGTATTTAGAAAAAGGGAAGCGAGGGAAGTTGTTATCTCAGCCTATTGCTCAGCACGGACAGCTGGCCAGTTTCTTGCAAGCTCATGAGCATCTCAGCTGGTTACATGAAATCAATAGTCAGGATTTGCAAAAGGTAGGGGTTTTTAATACAAACAAATGGAAATATTTTATGTTCAATGAGTCAAGTACATATTCAGGAAAGCAAATTATCTAGTTCTGGCTCTTCACCATCAAAAGGAGACTAGGTGACTTAGGGAAGAGATGACAGGGATTATTAATGGAGTACAAAAAGCCTCCCTCCAGGCACCATCTGGTATATCATATAAGCCACTGCACCATGTAATGGAAATGAGGGCTGCTTTTCATCCCTTGTTGGTGACTAGTATTTTGTATCAAGGAAGTTCTATATGGCTATGTGATCACCACCTCTGTGCAAATGGGAATTCACAGGGAATATAAAAAGCATTATGAGATTATCCAGGAAGGGAAAAACTGAAATTTATATTTCAGAACTGACTGTTCAAAGCAAAGGAATTTGGAGTAAATCACAAAAGTAAAAAAGGTATTTATTACTTCAATCATATTCAGAGTATAAAAGCAGCTGTCTGTAATGTAATACTGGTTTTGAACTTGATTCTTTCTTGTCTTTTAGGCTGCCGAGTTATCTTTGCTTACTTTGTGTTGGTCAGTCTTCCTTTCCTTCTGCTAGATTTATAAATATATTCCACTTTATCAAATAAACTGATTCTAAGGAAGAATGGCTTCTTTCAATGCATGTGCACATTTATTAAGCATGCAGAGCACTGAAATGTTTATCCTACTGCAAATTATGGGTTGATAATATTTTTATGCCCCTTAGAAAAAACAAAACAAACCCATACAAAACCCAAACCAACAGAAAAAGCCCAAGCCTGCCCTGAGAGTCTTGTAATATTTCACTTGTGTCAACTGAGGTTTTGTCTTTTATAGCAAATCACTATGGAGAGAGGACAAGGATTCAAAAATATACCATTAATTCAGTTTGGATAGTTTATTTTTGAGTAGGTGCTCCAAAATTTTCTCTTCCTTTGTCTGACAGGCAAATAAATTCTTGCCTAAATGTTTGGTTACTGCAGTGGTTATACATAGAATTATGGTTTTCAAATTCCTGAACTAACAAGTCAGTCCATCTATATGCAAAGCATATTTGCCTGACTTTTACAGCAAAACTTTGAATAAGATCCCAGAGGAATAATATATGGAGTTGCAATTTATCCTTTGACCGTAAGATATCTTGATTAGTAATGAAAATGTTTTTTGGATATAATTAGATATAAGTAGAGATCTGTATCTTCCTGAAGAGTGTAATGCAGGGTTTCAGAGTTAAGTTGTACAACTTTTAAAAAGAAGAGTTATGGTATTAAAACAATTAATAGCTGTGAGACTGCAGTTCAGATTAAATCTTTTATCTGTTAATCTTCTGATGTTAAATTCTAAAACTGGTTTCTAACATCTTTATAAATTTCAGGCTCACAGGACCTTGCAGACTTTAGCAAACATGGAGACTCGATATTTTGCAAAGAAGAAAACACTTCTTGGCTTGAGCAAATTAGCTGCACTGGCATCTGACTTCTCAGAAGATATACTGCAAGAGAAAATAGAAGGTAAGAAATAAAAACAGTGCAAAACAAAGACTAGACTAATGAAGTTAATGAATTTGAATAATGTTAATTTTGCAGATAGCTAATATATTAAGCTAAGGACTCCAATTTAATGTGGTACGGATAAACGGGCTGATGATTTTGCTCATTGCATGAAAGATAAGACAGCATAAGACGGTAACTTCGGTGTTTAGCTTCACCTGTGAGTTAGAAGTATGAGCAAGAGAAATTTGTACCTTTTCTCTTTTTCTAACAAAATACTGGCATAAATAACAAGCTGTGCAGTCTTTTTGAGAAGTGTTTAGACAGTTCTGAAGCAGATGAAGCTGCATTTCATATTTCAGATACAAGGTAAAATTTAACTTCTTAAAACCTGTTCATTGAATGGCTCTACATTCTTAATTTTTCTCAAGACCTGGGACTCTTAGGCTCTGTGAGGAGATGCTGCAACTGTGTTGTATTGTAATAATGTACCCACAAACATACACATTTATGATCAAGGAGTGCTTTCTCAGCATCTTACCCTCTCTCTGTCTAGAAAGGTTACAGTGACAGTGTTTCATTATTCACTAGCTGAAAGGGAGTTAATGGAAGAAGTAGGAATATCTGTTCTGCTTCATTATCAAATGCAACAGTTCCACTGCTCTGCCATGGCTGTAATTTTGGAAAATACCCTTTTTCTGATACTGTTTATGCAGCATGTGTTGCTGTTTTTACATGTTTGTGAAAAAGAAATACTACACTAATTTTTATGCTAATACTGGTCACCAAGAGAAAGCTTGGAAATATTATTCAAGGTTACTATTCAAGCTTACTTGCAATTATCTACATATTTATCAGTGTATATTTTGTACAATTCTTAAAATGAATCCTGTTGAAAAAAGACTGGAGATAATGACAACAACCAAGTAGGCTTTGCAAATTATTTGTGGCTTGTAATAATAATATATTGTCAGTCCTTTAAATTATATAAGGCATTGCATGAAATCTTGAAGTTGAAATTTGTTTTTCTCACCATTGTGAGAAATGTGAAGAGTCTCATCTTTAAATAGGAAAACCCTAGGAAAATGAGGAAATCAAAACTTTCAGTAGAGTAATGGACTCTCAAAACTTGATCTGGAGTTTGCTACACAGTTACAGATGAGACCTGATGCAGTTTTTAAAACTTAGGCTCTCTGTGTATCAGTTATCTATTGGTAAAGAATAATTATTTCAGCCCCTTCTTGCTTATCTATTCAAACAGATAAAATGCTTCTTTCTACTAAGCATTGGAACTTGGTGGGATGGGGAGAGGTCGCAGGGTTCACATACTGTGGCTAAAATTCCTCCATTTTCACAGAATCACACAGAATCACAGAATCCTAGGGGTTGGAAGGGACCTCGAAAGACCATCCAGTCCAACCCCCCTGCCAGAGCAGGATCACCTAGAGCACATCACACAGGAACATGTCCAGGCGGGTTTTGAATGTCTCCAGTGAAGGAGACTCCACAACCTCCCTGGGCAGCCTGTTCCAGTGCTCTGTCACTCTCACAGTAAAGAAGTTCTTCCTGTTTGTTTGTTTCCACCTAATAAGTTTATAACTCGGAAGCCGATTATACTGAAAAAAAGTAAAAAATGGAATGAGATGGAGCAAGTCCATGGCACAAGTCTTCAGCCAAATGTAGCACCTAACAATTGCAACCAGCTTACCTGCAGAGTGCAACAACTTCCCTACAATCCTATGTATTCATTTTGTGGTTTTGAGGAAAAAGAAGGATTATCAGTCTGCATTACACTGGTAAGCTGAGTGGAAAGTAAGAACTTGCTCAGCAGAATGACAGTATTGAAATGCAAGTGTTTCTGTGCTTCAGGAACATAGATGAGTGTCCAAACAGAATGCTTCATAACAAACACTTGTAGACCTGAATAATATTGTGACTTGACAGTTATTACATTTTAATAACATGAAATATTTGTTTCCTTAAATGACTACAAGAAATATCCGAACAGGAACGCTTTCTGTTACATCAGGAGACACTTCCTGGACAATTACTGGCAGAGAAACAGTTGAACTTCAATGATATGCCAGTGTTGTCTGCATCTCAGCTCATTGATGTAAGTATCTCATGTTTTCATCATTACACAGGTAAAATTCCAATATGTTTTCTGCCTCTATGTGATAAAATAAGATCACAGCTGTCTTTATCCCTTACATGACTTGTTAAGTACCTAAAGATCTGCTATATTAATTGGTTTATCTTTGCTTAGTTTTTACCAGCACCAAACTTCAGAATGCTGGTTTTAGTTCAAATTTCTTCTTGTTGAATGTGTGCTTTAGAGTGCTGTTAGGAGAAAAAGCAAACCAAATCAGTGCCAGGAGTTGATTTACTGGTCTAAGACAGCTGTTGCATATGAGACAATTTTTACCTTCTTTTACATCATCAGTAGGGCAGAACTTGGAAAGCAGAAGGAGCAAAGAATTCCACCTTAGTGGTGAAGGATACCGGAATCTAGAAAAAGAAAGGGCTAGAAGAGGCTTTTGGTCACCTGCTGCAAAGATGTACCTGAAGTCTTTCTACTTTTTTCCTTTTTCAAAAACAAGCCAAAAAAAGCCCAACCCATACTGAAAGGAAAACATTAACTGCTCTGGTAGTGGGGTCACTAATAGTGCTTGATCCCCTTTCCACGCTCCTTTATGCTGGTAACCAGCAACCAGTAAGTAGTAGCCTTACTACTTCTGCCTTGTTGGCAGCATATTTTTGCCAGCAATGCACAAAAACAATACTTAAGGAGCAACAACAACACATTTGTCAGTTTTCCAACTCCTTTCTTTTGTAATCTTGAAGAAAATCAAACGCTGACAGTGTGCTTGTTTACATTCTCCTCACTTTCTTTGAACAACACTAATAGCAGATTCTGGAGTCATTACCTGTACCTTGAAGTGAGATTATCTGTGGAATTAAGGGAGACTAAGAAGGCAAGCACTGGCACCACAACAGTTTCCTTCTGAATTCCCTTTGTTGTCAAACCAGTGTTCATACTTGCTACTTGCAATGCGAGAATGAAACTCAGAAAGTGTAACTATAAAGAGCATTACTGTTAATTTTCCTTTAAAGTACTAATTTAGGATTTTGTTGTGGGGTAGAAAGAAATATTGATAGTGAGCTTGTCTGTTTTTAAAAGGTGAAAGGCAGTACGTGTGCTTAAATACTGCTTTGAGCTTAATTACCAAAATAATTCTGAGAGCTTATTTGTGGAGCTGAGCTCTGGCTACAATAGTCCAGGAATGTTACAGCCTTAAATGGCATTTAAATTTGAAACCTAGCAGCCTTATATCCAATATCATTTGTCCACAGACCATTGTCATGTAGGTGGAATGCTGCTCTAAAACCTTAAGTATATTCCTTACTATAAAAATACTTGCAGTTGAATCAAGACATATTTTCATGAGAAGGTCATGTAAGTGGAAAATACATGGTGGTCTTCCCACAGTGAGTTGTCCATGATATCAGTTACATTAGTTTGTAAGCTAAAAATAATTCTCTATGTTAATCTCTCATATCCTAGATGTACATATGTGATGAGAACAGAAGGGCCAATGAGTATGACTTCAAGAAAGCACTTGATCTACTGGAATATATTGATGAGGTAAGAAAAGTTTTTGAAGGATTTCTAATCCTGAGACTTTTAATAAATTTATTAGTATTTAAGCCAGAATGGTACCTCTGTAGTTAGGTAACATAGTAGCTTAGTGTACAATAATTAAAAAGAACCCTGATGGTTGGGGTTTTTCAGTTTGTTTTTAACTCACTGGGGACTTCATGCCAAATGTGGTTTAAGAAAAATTTAAGAAATTTAAGAAAAATTACACTCCTCATCTTCACTTCCCATTTATAGTTTCTTTTTTAGAGCCTTGCTTCCCTACAGGCTTTCTCCAGACAAAGATCATCTGTTTTCAGAAGTTTAGTTCTTGTGTCTTCCCTACTGACAGATTCTCGGATTGTCATGAGATAACGTGGTATAGTGACCAGCTTTTTAATATGTAAATAGCATTGAACCACAGATCTTCTATCTTTTTTCTCACTGCATCTCCTTATATAATCTAGTATCTTCTCAGGAGTAATTTTCCACTAAGCATGAATAAATCAAGTTCTGAGGGTCATCAGACCTGAATAAACAACAGCATCTGCTAAAATGCTGAAGTTGTATTATTTCAGCAGAAGTATTCTTTACTAATAGAAAGCAAGAGCTTTTTTCTGATTATCCCAATTCTTGCTAGTCAGGGTAGGGCTGAAAGTTAAAATTCTCTCTGTAGCAGTGCTTTGTAAACACCATTGTGCCATCTTGATGGCCTTAATATAACTTTGGTTTGATAATTATGAATGTCTTCACAATTAATTTTTTTAATTGTATTTCTTTTATCACATTTTCTTACTGTTATAAACTAAGGTTGTTGGGTTTTATTTATGTATTAATATGTTTACTTGTACTGTGGTTAGTACTAATTTATATTTTGTGTGCTGAGGAAACAGTATTACTACTTGGAGTAGTAATGTTACTCTGAGTTAGTTCTGTTTAGTTTAAAAAAATGTAGTGTTGCTTTTTTCCCAACATCCCCCTTCATTTTTACAACATAGATAGGTCAAATAATATTTTGCAGCAAAATAAACTTAAGTGAACTTGTTTGGTTCTTTCTTTTAAATTAATTTTCCTATTAAATTTTGCCAACACAACTCATTAATGCTGAGACAACTATATTGGTTTTTTATATCTAAATAAAATTAGTCACTCTAAAAACATGAGATCCAAAATTATTTTTTGCTCAGATATTTGAGTCTCTTAACAACTTGAGTAGAACCATTCAGCACAACTTAAGAGATCATAAAATGCCAGGGTGGAAGGTCCCTCATGAATCATCTGGTTCAAGCTTTCTAGGTAGGAACACAGTTTAGATGAGATGGCCCAGCATTTTGTCAAGTTGAGTCTTAAAAGTGTCCAGTGATGGGGAATCCACCCATTCCCTGGAGAGATAATTCTAATGACTGGCTTTCCTCATAGTGAAAAATTTTCTTCTGTGGGATCTTCTCAGGAGTAACTTGGACCCTTGCCCCTCATCTTTTCCATGTGACTCCTTGTAAAAATGGAGTCTCCATCCTCTCTGGAGCCACCTTTAAGGCACTGGAAAATGGTGATGAGTTCTCCCCACAGCCTTCTTTTCTCCAGGCTGAACAAACCCAGTTCTCTCAGCCTATCACAGAATCACCAGGGTTGGAAAAGACCTTCAAGATCATCAAGTCCAACCATCTGCCCTACAACCCATATCCACCAAACCATCTCCTGAAACACCACGTCTATCCATTTTTTGAACACCTCCAGGGACGGTGCCTCCACCACCCCCCTGGGCAGCCTGTTCCAATGCCTCCCCACTCTTTCTGTGAATAAATTTTTCCTGATATCCAATCTGAACCTCCATTGCCACAACTTGACCCCATTTCCTCTTGTCCTATCACTAGCCACTGGGGAGAAGAAGGCAACACCCACCTCACCACAACCTCCTCTCAGGTAGTTATAGAGAGCAGCCTCCTCTTCTGCAGGCTGAACAGCCCCAGCTCCCTCAGCCTTTCCTCTCCTTTCCTTATACTGCAGGTTGCCCAGTCCTTTGATCATTTCTGTGGCCCTTCTCTGGAACGTCTCCAGCCTGTCCATAACTTTTTTTGTATAGTGGGGATCAGAATGGTCGTTTAGACTACAGTAGTTTTAAACTTAGTTGTTCCCTAGTTTTCCCTTGCAAAACCGTAGCATCAAATTGAGACCCATCTTCTTGCTTCCAGGCTTTTAATTTGAAGAGCTTGTGGTTTCTCTTATCTCTTATGAGGGGAATTTAAGTATATGTGACGCTTTGGGACATTGAGAGGTGGAAAAAAATGTGGTCTTTTTTTCTGCCAGTATATTAAAAGGGACTCTGGCACCAGTTATCTCAAAGTTTCTGTGCAATGAAGAGACTGCGCTTTCCAAGACAAATATGTATCTTGGAAGACATTTACTAATACGTTCATAAAACATACATCCTAATGTGGAGACTAATGCATGCTACTTAGCATGGACATGCTGAAGAAAGAGCCTTAACTTCAGTCATCATTTAGCACATTTTCAAACAGAACTTGCCCCAAATACACTGTTTTACAAACTGATATTTGTTCATGTGCTGTAACACAGGTCCTTTTTCAAATTGAGGTAGTTGATCTCTAGCAGTTCTGTGGTGATATGGGTAGTCTGAGTCATGTTTACAAATGGAAATGAACAGTCTTTGGTGTTTCAACACTCATCTGTTAAAATGGTGTGTGTTTAAAAACAATGTTCAGTAATTGAAGAATCTGATTAATTAGTATAATGTATTACAGAGTGATTATTTCTTAAAAAAAATAAATAAATTTCCTGTCTTTTCTCCCTATATGAATTGAAGGAAGAGGAAGTGGATGTAAACTATCTTAAACTTAAAATTCTCTGTAAGGCTCTCCGAAGAGATGGGTAAGTTCAATATGAATATATGTTTTGGGGAGCATTTCTGACATAGGTTTTCCAGAATTACATATTAGTATACTATACTCCAGCTCACTGAAGAGACTGAATTCAATGGTATAAAGTTAGTAATCTAATATGGTTGTGTCTTTTTATTTGTAAAGTGAAACCCTAGCTAAAAAACAAATCTGTATTACTCTGCTTAGCTGACTGGTAACCTACTATACATTCTCAGCACCTGAAGGCAGAACTGTGCCCATACAGCTTTCATTCTTACCCTTTGCTAGGGTAAAAGAAATTACAGATACTGATTTATTTCTTTTTTTCCTTTGGAGCATTTTAAGAGCAACATCTGCAGAGGTCACTCCTGCAAACTTCTATTTCATTTAGTTTTGGCTATTGAATCATTGAAACATTCAGAAAGGTCACAAACTTGTCAGCTGAAGCTGCTTCTTGTCTGTAAAAGGCTGTAGCCTTAAATACCGCTTAATAAAGCTACTTGTATGGATGTTCAGCACCACAGGCTGAATCCAATTGGTCTTTCAACTTCCATCTGTGTGCAAAAGTTAAGTGTTTTGTATGTTATGGTACCTGCCTCTTAAGGATGCCAGTTTTCATGTTACTTCATCTGTGCAATTCTTTCTACAAAGCATTCTTTGTCTTGCAGATGGTCCAGTTCAGATGGTAAAGATGATCCAATTGAAGCATCTAAAGATAGTATATTTGTGAAAATATTACAAAAGCTATTGAAAGAAGGTAAAGTGTACTTAAATATAATTATCGAAATTGTTCAGTGGTTTTATAAGCTGCTTAGGTTTAGCACTGATATATAAAAAGTAGCATTAATAAATTTCCCGCCCTCCTATCTTTCCTTACTCCCCTCTCTCTTTCCTTACTCCCCTCTCTTTTCTTTTCTGAAAGGTATTATGTAAATACTTGGATTTTAGGCTTAAGGATCTTATGTTTAATTAAATCTACTCTTTTTTTTTTAACTCAGTTTTATAGGCTACTTAAGCTTAAATGTATTTCTTGACTTTAGAATTAGATAATCTCAATTCTAAAAGTATACTTTAACTCTGAGGTGGGCACAGGTGTTTACTTAAAAATCATCTTAACTGCTAATGCTGAATACTTTTACCAGTGCTGTAATAAATGGTTTTGTCTTGTAGGAGTTCAGTTGAGTGAGTATTTACCAGAGGTGAAGGACTTCCTGCAAGCAAATGAACTTGGCCACTTGAAATACAATGCTTACTTTGAATTTGTGTTAAAGGCAAACTATGAACTCTATGTTCAGGGACAAGCATGATTCTCACTTTTTAAAAAGTATTTTTTCTAAACAACTGTTAAATTCATGTATACTGTTCTGTTTGGTTTTTTGCTAAAACTTTGTAAAAAAAATCTAGATGAGTAATATACTTGGTGTTAAATTTTTAGACGTTGACACTTTTAGACAGGGGAAGCACAGATGTGTTTTCAGGCAAAAGAAAAATAAAGTTTTCATTTTCTGTGCCTTTCATAAACTTGCTGTTTCACGTTACATCTTCATTGGTATGAGTCCTGCCTGAGACTCAAAGATAAACAAACACAGGGTGAAATGTGGGACCCACTGCTGAAGGTGGAAACTTCACCAGGGCTGTGATTTCAGTTCAGAGAACAAACTGAAATCATTAATGCTGAGTGACTCTGGAGCTTACTGAAGCAACAAATTGTTATAAGTCTACTCTTTCTACGAGATTCTCTGCTGGAGAAGCTAGGTAATTGCAATTTTGCATTAAATGGTGCATTACTAGCACAAGGATAACTGGCTTGCCACTGGTCACTCAGTTTGTCCGTGACAAAGGAATAAAGCACAGTTTTCATTCAAAGTCCTCTGGTCCAGTAAACATGATTCTATCAGTTTCTATCTGCAAAATTAAAAGTTTTTCAAAACATTTGAATATTTTATCCCACTTTCATTTAAGCTATATTCAGATTTCTAGACTACAACTTTCTAGAATAAAAATTAGATTAACAGCTCACCATGCAGTCATTCACAGCAACTGTGTGAATCTGGGCTCAGGAGAAACCTAGAAAGCAGTTATGACGGTGTGGGAGTCCAGCATGATCTTCCTTACTTAGTAGCTTCTTTTCTACTGGTTGATGATACTAATTTTTGTTTTCTTAACTCCACTGCCCCAATTATTTATCTCTGACATGGCAATAAAAAAATCTTTATTTCCTTTTCACTTATAATTATTCTGATTGGCAGCCAATTTTAATCTTTAAATTCAAGTTACTTCTGTCTGACATGTTGCACCTTTCTTTTGCAAGTAGCTGAACAGCCAAAGAGTGAATGCAGAGCAACTTGCATGCCCTTATGTTTTACTTGTCTGGCTCCATGCCTGCTGCAACAACTTGATCCAACAGCTGAAAAGGTCAAAAGTTAAATTGGTTTAAGAGAATCCAGTTTCTAGTTTTAAAAGCACAGCTCCCCTTCTGTGGCTTTCCCTTCTCTCTGTACTAATACAGTAAGCTGGGCTGAGAGTCTGAACATGTTTGGAAGAATAGATTTATCTAGAGAGGTTCTAACTAATATGGGAGAGAAATGCACCAGCAGTCATCTTCTAAGATTGTTCTAAGAAGCAAACTGTGCTCTTCTCTAGCCTTGCATGGCTCAGAAAGTGTGGGTAGAACTCTCTGCTGTGGCTTCAAAGGAATGAGTTGTTTAAGCTTTTAGAAGAATCCCACTTGCTTGTTTAGATGCCACTTCACATGTGGTTTCATATTACTGACAAACTTAACATTTGGGGAGAAATAAAATAATCTAACACATTACTGCAACTGCCTGCCAAAGTATGTTCTATCTGAACTTCTACTAGACTCCTTCAGTTTTGCTTGAAGAGGAGTCTTTTCAATTGACTGTCCACAGTAAAACACTTCAGGAGTACTTCATCCCTTCCTAGACTGTTGACCACCTGTGCTCTGTCAGGAGCGGAGTGGCAGGGTAAGCCCC
>NW_009954494.1:367224-368985 GCF_000747805.2 Chaetura pelagica
TCTCTGCTGCAATGGGTTTGTTCCGGTTGGTGTAAAAGCATCTGCAGGTTCTCAGGAAATGATCAGCCATGTAGGCTTCACAACTAATGTTTTAGTCTGCTGCTGGGTTGGGAGGCATTTGGCGTTTGTACAACGGCTTCCCATCTGACTATTGCCAAAACAGAAGGCTACAGGCAATGAGTTTACTTAAATAAAGCCTCATTAAAATAACTTCCATGTCTAAACTGAAGTTTAATGTTCTTGTACTACAAATACTGAGCTGATTCACTGTTCTGCTGGGAAGCTAGAGCAGGCAGGGATTTCGGGATATTCCTCCTCTCTCCTCCATTTCGTTATGTAATAAACTGTTCTGGTGAGGAACTTTTGTCTCAGATTACGGGGAGGAAACCTTCATTTACCATCACATATTGAAGGTCATGCCAGAGCTCTAGGTTGTAACCAAGTGTAACAAAACCAGAAGCAAACTCTGGACAAAAGGATTCAGGTTTTGGTTAAAACAGCTTAAGGAATATGGATAGCTCCTTTTGAATAAGGAAGTGTAAATTGTTTCTTAAATAGTTCTTTTCTCAGTAATGGAAAATACAGTACAGGATGTCCATGCTTCTATCCTCTGCTGTCACCAGAGTAGCCAGAAAGAAAATCAAAAGAAACAGAAGGGATAGAGAGGATTTATGCTTGCATCAGATTTCACTGAGGATTAAGAATGTTTATCTTTCAGCCACATCAGGCTTTCTGTTACTTGATTTCTGATTCAACACGACTGACCGTATTTTGGAATCCACGACTGAGCAATAGTTCTGTAAACAGATTTGATGGCTGTGATGCTTTCAGGCTTCCAATTTCTGTCCTGACAGTTGTCGATGACAGAACTGAAGAATAATAAGCCGAAGAACTGTGTCAGAGAATAGCATGTATTATCACCAGCATCCTTCAATGCAGTAACTGGGCAGGCATTAAAAATCTATCGCAGAACAAAACAGGGAGCAGCCAGAGGTTGTCTGCTTCTCTGTTGTCCCATCTGCTCTGCCTGGCCATGGAGGAAATCAGCTGTAGAAATGCCTTCACTTGCATGAGACTCCTCATAGCATGAGCACTTCTTGGTTATCATTTCTTTCTTCTCTCCTGATTGTCTTCTGCTAAATTTTAAAAGGATTTAACCTTGGTCAGTTGTGCCATCTGAGAAAGTCTTGAAGGTTGACGATTCTGTTAATTGACTCATTGGCAGGGCTGCAAATCTACTTGCTTTCCTGCCTCTTTTCACCAGTAACCAGAACTTTGATACAGAATCTTCCAAGTGTCCCACATGGAATATCTGCTTACGCACCCACAGCTGAAGGAGATGAACTGTTCCTCTTGACTTGCACAATGCCTTCAGCTTGTCAGAGATGACTTCCCTGTGAGGCTGCAGTCCTTTTGGAACGGGTGACCCACGGCTGGAGGATGTGGAGCTGCCCAGCCAAGCCAATGGGCACCCAGTCGTGGCACCAGCATCCGTGCCACCTCAGGCTTCTGGCATCAGACGGACACCAGGATTAATGCTTCACCAGGCTTCTCTCCAGGCGTTTGTCTTACAGGTTAGGCAGCAAACTAAAACTGCACCGCCTAACTTGGCACGGGAAGTTGAGGCTTCGGCACGGAGCGTCACCCGGTGCGAACCACAGACCTGCCTGGGCTTTCCCCCGCCACCCTCGCTCTCCTGCTGCAGCCCTGCAGCACCTGCGGGCAGGGCGCCGGGGGCCGCAAGGCCCCGGGCAGCCCCCG
>NW_009954494.1:369715-385143 GCF_000747805.2 Chaetura pelagica
GGCCGCTGAGCCCCCCTTCCCTCCCTTGCAGGGCGTCATGGTGGGTATGGGTCAGAAGGACTCCTACGTAGGAGATGAAGCCCAGAGCAAGAGAGGTATCCTGACCCTGAAGTACCCCATTGAGCATGGCATCATCACGAACTGGGACGACATGGAGAAGATCTGGCACCACACCTTCTACAACGAGCTGCGTGTGGCCCCTGAGGAGCACCCCACCCTGCTCACTGAGGCCCCCCTGAACCCCAAAGCCAACCGTGAAAAGATGACCCAGATCATGTTTGAGACCTTCAACGTCCCTGCCATGTATGTGGCCATCCAGGCTGTGCTGTCCCTCTATGCCTCTGGCCGTACCACTGGTGAGTCCAAGTGCCCTGCCAGCCCCTCTCCCCCAAGCAAGGATGCCCAGGACTGGCCCCCGACAGCTGACAAGTTCTCTGCCCTCTGTGGGCTGTGTCTCAGGTGGCTGTGTTTTGTTTCACCAGGTATCGTGCTGGACTCTGGTGATGGTGTGACACACAACGTCCCCATCTATGAGGGGTATGCCCTGCCCCATGCCATCATGCGCTTGGATCTGGCCGGCCGTGACCTCACTGACTACCTGATGAAGATCCTGACTGAGCGTGGCTATTCCTTTGTCACCACGGGTAAGCACTATTCCCTTCCCCAAAACATCCCCTCTTTACATCTCCAGGGATGCTGCAGCTCCTTGCCCCGTTGCAAGACCCGTGAGCACTCCCTGTTGGGAGTTAGCATGTGTTCAGGGGTCTGGAGTCCAAACAGACCTATGGAGGAAGCACCAGCATTCCCCGTTCCTCCTTTGCAGTCACTGATGCCTTTGCTCTCCCCTGGCAGCTGAACGTGAGATTGTCCGTGACATCAAGGAGAAGCTGTGCTATGTGGCACTGGACTTTGAGAACGAGATGGCCACTGCTGCCTCTTCCTCCTCCCTTGAGAAGAGCTACGAGCTGCCTGATGGGCAGGTCATCACCATTGGCAACGAGCGTTTCCGCTGCCCAGAAACCCTCTTCCAGCCTTCCTTCATTGGTGTGTGTTCCCCCCTTCCCTTTCTCCTCCCCTACCAGCTCTCACCTCTCTCCTGAGTCCCCCTCTAGAGCTCTCACCTTGCACTCAACTTGTGCCTGCTTTCCTCCCCAGGCATGGAGTCCGCAGGGATCCATGAGACCACCTACAACAGCATCATGAAGTGCGACATTGACATCAGGAAGGACCTGTACGCCAACAACGTCATGTCTGGGGGTACCACCATGTACCCAGGTATTGCTGACCGCATGCAAAAGGAGATCACAGCCCTGGCCCCCAGCACAATGAAGATCAAGGTAAGGCTGGGGCAGGAAGGACCCAGCTGCAGAAGCAGCCTTCCCTTGCCCCACTGCAGGCAGTGTGCAGGGCTGTGCGCACCCCCATGCCCCCCGCGGCCTGCTTACTGACCTTGGCTCTCTTGCTTTGTTCTAGATCATTGCCCCGCCTGAGCGTAAGTACTCTGTCTGGATCGGTGGCTCTATCCTGGCCTCCCTGTCCACCTTCCAGCAGATGTGGATCACAAAGCAGGAATACGATGAAGCTGGCCCATCCATTGTCCACCGTAAATGCTTCTAAACTTGTTTACATTATCACTTTGCCAACCACGCTCAGGATGACAACCTTCTAGGTTGCAGGCTGCCGAGGGCCTGCAACAGCCATGTAACTTTCTGTTTTGTAACGATTTCTGGTTACTGTTGCTACAAAGCTCCACGTGACACAGTGTATGTAAAGTGTACATAAATTAATTTATTTTGCCTCGTTTTGTTCGTTTTTAAAACCAATGCCCTGCGGAAGGAAACCAAAAACTTCAAGAAGCATTAAATCATCAGTCATTCTGTCACGCCCCTAACGTGGTTGTTTCTGTTGTCATTTGTGAGGTTTCTTCCGTCACTTGCTGATGGAGTGCAGGGTGGTGGGTGGTGGGGCTGGAGCTCTCCGGGAGGGTGGAGGAGGGGACAACTCTGAGACTTGCTTGGGTTGCAGAGCCCGGGGTGGGTGTGTGTGTGTGTGTGTGTGTGTTGCATCCTGCTGCCCCCAGGTAGGTGCCCCCTGCTCTGCAATGTGCTCCTCCCAGGCCTGAGGGTTGGAGGGGTTACCCAGAGCCTTGGCTTGCCAAGGGTTTTATTTGGCTCAGCCTGCCAAAAAAGTAGCCCTGGCACGCTCATGGGGCTCCGAGACATGATGGATGGAGGGAAGGCTGGGGCTGAGGGCAGGTTAAAGAAAGAGCTTTCCACTCCACTTATGGGAAACCTGCCTGCCACCCTGCTGTCCTCAGGGGGCCAAGGGCAGCCAGGGCTTCTTCCTCACCCTGCCCAACATGCTTGCCCTTGCCAATGGTCACAGATGGGAGGCAAAGTGCCCACCCCCTCCTGTGCCCTCCTGAGGGAAGATCTTTCATACAGGGACTCCCCAGGAGCCTGAAGGAAAACCCTGGGGGGCTTCCCCCGATACAGGCGTTTTCCTGCCCTTTTTGCCTCTGAGGAGGCAGAGCAAGGTGGGAAGTGGGGAAGCTGCCCCTGCCTGTCTCCCTTGTCTCTTGCTGGGATGGGGGGCTGTGGGGCTCCCCTTTGCTTCCACTACCCTTGCCCCTCAGCCCGTCCAGGTGCTCCGTTCCCTTGGGGACCCACCCTAAAGCCCTGCCAGGCTTGGCACAGCTCCTGGGTCAGGGCACATGTGCAGGAGTGTGCAGCCTCTGGAGGACTCCTCCTGGAGCACAGGGCCCTGGCAGGAAAGGACTACTTGTGTTCCACATTTTCTGTGGGAGACAGCAGTGCTGGGGAAAAAAAAAAAGGATGATTTTTGGCTAAACTTCCAGCCCAGGAAGGTTTTTTTGCTCTGCAGTGACAATGTTAAGGGTGAACTTGTTTTGCATTTTGGACGGTTTTACCTGCATTAACATGAGACCCACACACGAGTTGTTTTGGTTGTTGTTGTTGTGGGGTTTTTTTTGTTTGTTTTTGGTTTGTTTGTTTGTTTGTTTGTTTTTGTAGCCCTATCCCAAAGGAAAAGCCTGTGGGAGGAACTGACCTGGTCCTTCCCTGGTATCTGGGGGACAGGGAGGCCCCTGGACAACACTAGGAGCTCCGAAGCTGAGATTCCTCTCTGGGTTGGACTGGGGAGCAGGAACATGATTGCTTCTTAAAAAACAAACATGAGCTTTTACTTACCATTGTGTGCAAGTCATTGCCTAATGGCACATATTTCATCTGGCAGCTCTGTGTTGGGATTAGGGGAGATCCCTAACTAACATTAAGTCCTCAGTGCTTGACCCCTGATCTTGGGTTCAATTGTGGCTTGATGTTGTATTCAGTTGTGGCTTATGTGGTGTTATGAAATGGACTTCAGGATCCGCTTCTGTTATTTGATTAAAAGGCTGTTTTAGGAGCACAGCTAAAAGTTAAGTGAGAAAAACAACCTCGTGGATTAGACAGTGCCTGCCGTGGGGTAATAGTGTGGGCTGGGCTTTTCCACCTGTATCATTACATTTAGCGTCCTCAACCAACAGTAAAAAGAGCTAATTTGGAGGGGAAAGTGATGCTGAGCCAGCTGCCCTCCTCCAGCCTGATCAAAATCAGTGGGAACAGAGGATGCTTGCTCCCTCTGAATAAAGACCTAGATTTTGCAGGGCCAAACTAGGGTTTAGGATCAGTTGTGTGAGTGTGACCGGGGCATCACACAGGCATTGCCTTGCATGGGGAGGCCAATACTGCCACTGCCATCTCTTCTGCTGTCTCTAACAGCAGCATCTTGTCACACACTAACCCACAGCATCAGGTGTTCTCAGAAGTTTGAGTACCAAGTTCATCCTGTTGAAGTTAAGTAGCAAAAAGTTTATTTTTACAGCTGAAAAAAAAAAGGCACATTTGTTGTTTTGCTTGTTCTATCAATGAACTGAGATTTAACAAGCATTTAAGCCTACCAAACCACACAGGCTCAGGTTTTAATGTCAAACCAAAACACATGCATTGATATAAAACCAGCCTTTTATTTGGGCTTGGGATATTCAGCAGCTGAAGATACAGATGGTTTGGGAACAGGCGAGTTGGATTTTCACATGGCTTACAAGCCTCAGTGGTGGGAAGGTGCTTTGGGAAATTTTGCTTGTGCACAGCAGCCTGGGTTTGGTCTTCTTTGGCCATTTCTTGGTGATTTCATTATCCTCCCTGCACCTGTAGCAGTGCTGCTGGTAGCAGGCAAAGGATTGCCGGGACCAGCATCCTCTGTTTTGAGAGAGGTGAAGGAATAAACGTGATTGCAGAGGAGCAAAAGGGAAGAGAGGGAAGGATACAGACACCAACGTGCTGTGGAAGGGAGGGTAATGGCAGAATGGCTCTTGCCTGCTTCAACAGCATCTTCTGGGGCTGTCACTCTCTGCTTGCTCTGCAGCCTGCTACATCTGATGCTGGACCAGTGCAGGACAACTCTCTGTAGCTTGGTTCTGCTGTTGTACCCAGTGCACAGCGTGATGAAGCTGTCCTGGATGCAAATATCATCAAGGGATGGAAAAGCGGGAGAATGAAAGAGGCCTCAAGGGGACAAAATTAATGAGGGGTTGTTTAAATGAGCTCAGATGGCACAGTCACAGCTAGGCTTTGATGTAAACTTCCTTGGGGTTTGCAAATTTCTGGGGTGTTAGTAGAAATATTTAAGGAGCTAAGTAACAGGGAAAACCTGGGTTCTGAGGGACAGGCTTGAGGGAGTCTCAGAGCAGAAGAAAAAAGGGAATAATGGAGAAGATCAGGGCACTCTAGGTGCTTCCTAATTTCATATTGATAGAAATTTTGCTAATGTGATAATCTGCATTGCACAGAGAATGTGGCCCAGGACGAGCTACCTCCCACAAAATGTCATGGCTCTGTCCCCAGCTTGGGAAAGGGGACTGGCACCCTGACACGCTTCTCCCCTGAGGCTCTAAAACTGCAGAAACAAAAAGCACTTTGACATAAGGTATTTATTGTGTTTGGCTTTGCTGAGAGGACCTGAGCAACCGACACTGTAGCTCCACTGTGTATTCAGTTGACTGAATCTCCCATGGGCATTTAGCCAATAATATTTCTTCAATGAGATTTACTAAAAGGCCAAAATAGAAACCACTTGAAAATTACTGTTATTTTCACAGGAAACTCCTAAGCAACAAATTCTGTGGCAATATTTATTTTTGAAAGTGAAGCATTAAAACAAAGGCCTTCAAGGCACAGTTGTTCAAAACTTCAAATACTTTGATTTTTATAGGAAAAAGTAGAATGCTGCCTGTTAGGGTTCCTTGCTTGCTGCCTTGCTTTCTCCATTCCTCTCTTCCCCTCTTTCTTTCTCCCTCTCTCCCTTTCTTCCTGTCTTCCTTTCTTTTTAAACCAAACACACATTTTTATTTAAATAAACAATTAAAAGAGCTATTCAGATGCATAGATTTCCATGGTGCATGTCCTGGGGCTGGAGAAAGGAGCATATGAGGGTGACTGTAACCTATTGATCAACTGATGGATAACTGCAGGCAGTGCTGGTGTGGAGGGCCCCACATGGGGCTGGTCAGGATGGACAGGTTGAGTGACAGAGCCATTGGAGCAACCCATCAGCCTCACTGTCTTTCTCAGGAACAGCTTTGGGGATCCCCTTTAGCCCCTCAGGGGCAGAACAGCCTTTCAGGGGACCAGAAGCATTTGGCTTCAAGCCTGGGGAAGTAGTTGTAATTGCAGCTGGCAAAGACTCTGTTTTTTATTTGCTCAGGACATGACAAATAAAGCAGCTTCTGGCTGC
This sequence comes from Chaetura pelagica, assembly GCF_000747805.2. Classification (NCBI taxonomy): domain Eukaryota; kingdom Metazoa; phylum Chordata; class Aves; order Apodiformes; family Apodidae; genus Chaetura; species Chaetura pelagica. The sequence goes on from NW_009954494.1 coordinate 375,512, forward strand.
CATGCAGCAGGGAAAGCTGGGAGCATTGCTGGCTCCCTTGGGGTTGTGTGCTGCATGTGATGGAGATGAGCAGATGATGGAGAAACCTTTTAATTGCCCAGGGGGTCTCCTTCTTGCCCCCCTCAGGGCTTCCTGTCAGTGTTGAAACTGCATTGCCTGGTGCAGACCTGAGGCCAGCAGCGTGCAGACCTCCAGCACTGCGGTGACCCTGGCAGCTTATCCTCTTGAGCTTGCAGGGACCACAGCCAAATCCCATCTTGTCTTGGCTGCTCAAGTCCATGCTTTGAAACTAAAGTGTGTGGCTTGGAGGCAGCTCTGGCTGTTGCTGTTCAGGGAGTGCCACAGGCAGCCAGGGAATGAGCCTCTCTGTAACCCCACCTCAGGGAGCTGTGTATATATAGATCCCTGGAAGCAGTTTTCTTCCCTGGCACATCCTTCCCACCCGTAATACCCTCCAAACATGCTCTCCCTGCCCCCCTGCACCCTTGCTGCTCAGCTTCCAGCAGCTTCTCTCCCTTCCAGTGAAAACAAGGCTTTGAAGCTGAGAAATCTCACTGCTGGAGGGAAAAGGGGGAAGGTTGTCCTATAAAAGGGCTCTCACAGGTAAGTAGCCTAAAACAAGTGGCAACAGGCATCAGTTCCTGAACCTGGCTCACAGAGACAAAGTTATTTATTTGCAATGTGGTTGGATGTTCTGCAAGGACCTGAGTTGCCTTTGCAAAGGGGGTCATGCCTCCTAGGTCTTCTGGTTAGGTTGCCCTATTTCACCAAAGCAGGAGCGCTTCGGGATTCAGGTGCATGAGTACAAGGGGGCTTCTGCAGGGCTGCAGCTCTGTTCTGTTCCCAGGGGAAGAGCTGTCCTGGTGCCCAGCATCCACTGGCAGCAACAAGGGTGCTCCCAGAGGCAGCAGTGGGGTGGTGACAGGAGATAGCGACCTTTCATCTCACACCTCCGGGTTCCTCAGATACAGACATCACCTAATCTACTTGGATGCAAAATAAAATGAGTTGATATTGCTGTTAACAGTGGCTGGTGCTGAGCTTAGGTTGTTGGTGTTGGCTGGCTGGGACAGCACCGGGAAGGGGATGAGCAGACAATGGAGGCAGGGCTAGTCACCAGCACCATGCAAGACCCACAGCACTGCCAGTTGTGCTGGGGTAGCAGATGATGACAGGAGAGTCCTGCCCTTCCCAAACCTCCTGTGAGATGGCTGGCTGCAGAGGGAGGGATGGGAACCATGCAAGTGGGAGGAGGTCTGAAGCAGATCAACCCAAAAGAAGACAAGAAGGTTTCCCAGGGCAACTGTAAGATTTTTTTATTCCCTTTAGGAACCATAATCACAAAGAATTGTTCAAATAAAAAAAGTATGAGAGTCCAAACAAGAGTGAATTTGCCAGCAATAAGCAGCGCTGGCACAGGGCTGTGGAATATGTCCAAAAGGTACAGTGGGGACCCCTGTGTGCTCTGTGCTACATCCCACACCGAAAATGAAGCATGGTCTGGGGGCTGATGCTGTCCACTTTCTTGCCATGAGTTATTCAGAGTGGCTGTGTGGGGACTGAGGCACTTTTCAAAGGGTTGTAGAACAGAGTATTTCCTTCAGATGGATTTTGTTGTCCTGGAAGCATTTATCCCCCCCAACAAATCGCTACTGGAGCTTCCCAGCCCCAACCATATTTGAAGTAGTGATGGTGTTGATCCTACCCAAACCCAGCAGCACTGCCACAGGTCATATGCCATGTTTCTGTGAGCGCAGGAACTCAGCAGTGTACATTGGAAGGTCGGTTTTCTTTCTCTTTCCTCCTTTTCCATACCAAGACCACCATAGCTTTCTTCTGTGACCACAGGCAAATCAACACTGCTTTTGCCAGCAAAGTGGCTTTCCTTTTTTCTATCTCAAAGGGAGATAATGAGGAATAGCTAATGTTCATGGAGGGTTTTGAGATGTTGTCATAGAAGGTGTTTGAGGAATGTGAAATACTTGCAATCCTAAATTTAGCTCTCAAAGTCATGCAGCCCAGTTTCCTGGCACAAATACCAGAGAAAGTCTTGAAATCTGAACGTTTTCCAAGCATGGCCACAAGCTGGAGGCTGCAGGAGCCACCGACGGTGCTGGGGATCTCCAGCTGTGCCTTTGGAGAGTCCATCCACTCACTTGCTGAGAGCCCAAATCACCCTCTTCCCTCTGAGCTCTACACACCAGAAACCCAAAATACCAGCAGTTACTGTCTTTGCTCTGGCTATAATGCCTCTGTACTTGGTCTGCAAGAACCCTGTGGAATAGGATTATACTTCAGACCTAATGAAAGTGTCAAAGTTAGGAGGATTACAGTAGGATTTAGTAATCTCAAGGAGAATATGAGATATCTCTCTTGGGATAAATGTTTTAAGAAAAACATGACAATTTATTTTAGACCTACCAGTCTGAGATTTACTCCTTCCCTTTATTTTTGTTAGCCCACTGAAGCCAGCCCACCCTCGCATGGTTGAGGGGTTGTGATCACCCTGTTCACATGTCAGGGGTTGAATGCCAAACACGTTAGTAAAGAATTCACCTGCCTAGAGAGCAAAATATGGCATTAATTGAAACCTGGTGCTAAAATCCAGAGTCCAAGTTAAAAAGGGTGTAACTTAATCCTTGAGCTGCTTAACCTCTGCTGACACCTTCTTTATTTTTTCCTTAGTGCCTGCTGCACAAGTTCCTAGGTGGAGGAGCAAGTTGCCGTAACTCCTGTCACATCTTGACTGGGATCCAGAAACCAGGTGTAGCTCTGCCCAAACTGGAGATGCTTGGTTGCTTCATCGGCTGCAGCTTCCCATGGCAAAGGCTGCAGCAGGACTGCAGGCAGCCCAGGGAATGCACCTGCTGAATGTGCATCATTGTTTAAAAATAAAAAGGGGAGAGCAAAAAATAACATGGAAAATATTGCATGGTCAGCAGGCACTGTGGGGAGGGCTCCTGCCTGGGCAGGGGGGTCTGGGCAAGGACAGGACAGATCCTGTGAGCTGTGGACACGGAGGCACGGCCACGTAGGGAGAAGGAGTCTGGGATGATCTGCAGGACAGGAAAGGTGGAGAAGGCTCCCAGTAGTCCTGTATTGACATTACACTCAGTATTAATTCTTTCTTATTTGTGCAGGTTAGATTTGGCCTATTTCAGAATTGCAGCGAAGTTTCAGCCTATTTATCCAGCCTCAGATACCTTCTGCTGGGTTAGACAAACACTCAGTATAATGATTTGCAAAAGCATTGGAGTTGGTTCATGTAAGTAATCCTCACTGAAGCCACTGAAAGGACAAAGGATTTGGTTAATGTTTACATGCTTGCATGATTAGGTCCCACATTAAGAAACAAAACCATAGCAATAAAAACAATCATATGAGGAAGTGGAAGGGAGAAAGAGGGAATAATTGCTTTTATTGCTTTAAGTCCAGAAATTGGCATGACTTGAGGCCATGAAATGATCAGCTGGAAGAAATATTTTTTTTTAAAGATTAAAATGAATAAATAATCCTGAAAAGTGTAAGATGTATGCATTTAATCTACTGACTGTTCTGTAGAGATTTTATTGCTGATTTCATAATTTTCATCTATTTTTCTCCATTTTCGGTGGAAGAATCAGTCTGAATTAAGAACCAGTTGAGGACATGAGAGTACAGAAGAAAACTGAAAAGCAGCAAGACCTGGGTCTGGACCACAGGTATTCTGTAGTAGTAGTGGCCATGATAAGTAAGATACATGGGTAGAAATAAAAGCATCATTCAGAACATGTTTTATGACATAACCTTTGTCCCATTGGCTTTGTGCTGGGAAAGAGTGCTGACTTGCAGAGCTGGAAGAGAGGGCAGGCTCAAGCTCCAAGGAGGTATTTTCCTTTCCAACCCTGGTCTGTCTCTGACCCACAAGACAGTAAGTGGCTTCTGAGTAGCTTTGGAGCAATTACCATAAATACACTGACCACATATGGGAATGCTGCTTTTATATGTTAAGTGTAACCATAAGCAGGGCTTGGTATTGCTAAATGAATATTTAAAGCAAATGTGTGATAAGTTCTTCACTGGCAGTTTGACTTGTGTGTCACGTTGCACAGTCCCCAACCATGCCCCTCTCTATTTATAAAGTCGTGCCTTGCTATATCTGACTTGCTAAATAAGCCTTCCAAACTGCGGAAGGGATTCTGGTGGCGCGTTATGGGACGCGGGGAATAATTTAGAAGAGTAAGGGAAGTTTGGAAGGGCACAGCAAATCTCCGCGCGCCTGCTGCCTTCTGAAGAGCAGAGCTGATGTGCTGTTTGGCTTCTTCACCCTGCACAGCCTGGGAGGCAGGGACTGTCGCCTTTGGTCTGCTAGGCACAAAGGGGCGAAAGAAGAGCAGAGCGAGAGTTCGTCTGAGCAGAGCCCTGGCTGTGTTTTTGGACGTGCGGAGGGGCTGGGCGAGGTTATCCCAGGGAAGCACGCCCAGAAATCCTGCTGTGATTGAGGCGGTGGTTCGCTCCCCAAGCACGGTGCCTGGGAGGAAGGCATGGGAGCTGCTGGAGCTGCTGGAGCTGCTCCCTGCCCCTGCTGGTGGGAAGGAGCGGAGGCTCGGCTGGGGTTCCCGCCGGCATCTGCCGGGGGTCTGGCTGCACACGGCAGCTCTCTCCAGGCTGCTGCCCACCCGCTGGCTGTCAGCCGTGGGGTGCCTCGGTGCTGACAGGGGTTAGACACACAGGAGGGGGAGCAGACACATCTCTCGCGACGGCTCCACCTTTCCAGGGCTCCAGCTGGAGCCAGGGATACCAAACCCTGGGCTGCCCTCCCAGAGACTGCAGGCAGCGTTCACCTCCGGCACAAGATCTCCGGCGCTGTCCGTGTTGCTCCCTGCCACGGGGAGGGAAAAAGCTCCCTGTGTCCTGCCTTTCCTGCCTCTGAGGGGCAGAGACAGGCCCCTCCATCCCTGACAAAGACCCAGCCAGCCGCCCTACGCACAGCTGCTGAGTTGTGCAGGGAGTCCCTTTTGGTGTTTTCTCCAAACGCCCAAATCCATGCCAGGTGCACACCTCCCCATCAGGCAGGTGGAGGGCAGGGGGATGAGGCACAGGTGCAAGAGGCACACGGTACAAATTGTACTGGGGAGCACAGCAGTGGTGCCACTAATGAAGAAGGAAGAGTCCTAACTTATTGTGCCCACCTGCTTTCCACTGGCAAAGAGGTGAAATTCTTGCAATGGGTTTTTAAAGGGTGGTTTGGATGAATGCATGATCTTCTTTTTCCCTGCCAGTAGTTTCTGGGTGGTAGTTTTCTGCAAATGTGCTTGGCAAAAGGCATGGGCTGAAAGTGGGGGGCACGTACATCCTCATCTTTGGGGCCACCCTGAGGCCCCTGGGGGTCACACCTTCCTTGGCAGAAGGAAGGATGATTCAGTGAATGTGCTTAGTAGTGTTCACAGACATACACAAAGTTCCCTGCACATAAATCAGTATTTAGACTCCATGGGACAGGCAAAGCATCTAGAATGGCTGTGCAAAAAAACCCAGGTAATCCAAAGTCCTCTCCAAGAAGCCAGACCAGACAATGCCTTTCTATTTCGTTCTCTGGTGACAGTGAAGTAGCCAGGCACAGGGCCTCTCTGCTTCAGCCGACCAGGGAGCCCTGTGTTGCCACAGCTGCCATATCCTGGGAAGTGAAGTTGCTCATTGGCTTCCATTCATTTCATAGGCTCTTTCTACTTGTATCTCTTAGACAAACTTCTCTGAGCAACGTTCAGCAAGAATCCTGGGTTTGTGTGGCCTTGCTCCTCTCCGCAGAGAGATTTGACAGCAGAGGGATAGAGCACAGTTTCTGCAGGAGATCTGCTACTCTGTCTTCCTTGGAACCTTAGAGATAGTGCTAAAATTACAAATATCCAGTTGGCAAGTCCAGCACATTCATAATCTTCCTTGGAAAGTAGATCAGGGGGTTGCTGAGTTGCCTGTTTCTGAGACTTCAGTGACTGAAAGTACTGGTATTATTCCAGCTTGCCTCTTTCTGTGTGCTAGGTGGTCAGCCTGGGCACCTCGGGGGCAATGTAGGGAAGCAAGCACATACTGCTGATCCAGGGGCAACAGTTCAGCCACAAATAAATTAGTATTCCACAGCCAAAGGAAGATACTGCTCTGCTCTTGCATGGGTGGGGGAGCAGGAGTGTGGGGAAGGCAGGGATGCCCACACAACTGTGGGAATGCCAGGAGCACAACCAGAGTCCCAAACTCCCAACCTCCTCCCTCAGGAGTAAAGCCCCCTGTCTCATCAGCCACTGCTAGCAAAATGCACAGCTCAAGTTTGCTCGTGGATAACACTTGTGCTTTCTCTAGGTGAGCACATAGCTGGTGCTGAACTTCTCCAGTGAGCTCGGCTCAGCTCAGCTTTCTTAGTTCTGTAACCCCAAATTTCATAGGATTGAAGCCCTTCAGAGGGGCCTTCAAGCCTCTGCCTCAGTAAGCTCGTCATGAACCATGGGCAACAGTTCAGCCACAAATAAATTAGTATTCCACAGCCAAAGGAAGATACTGCTCTGCTCTTGCATGGGTGGGGGAGCAGGAGTGTGGGGAAGGCAGGGATGCCCACACAACTGTGGGAATGCCAGGAGCACAACCAGAGTCCCAAACTCCCAACCTCCTCCCTCAGGAGTAAAGCCCCCTGTCTCATCAGCCACTGCTAGCAAAATGCACAGCTCAAGTTTGCTCGTGGATAACACTTGTGCTTTCTCTAGGTGAGCACATAGCTGGTGCTGAACTTCTCCAGTGAGCTCGGCTCAGCTCAGCTTTCTTAGTTCTGTAACCCCAAATTTCATAGGATTGAAGCCCTTCAGAGGGGCCTTCAAGCCTCTGCCTCAGTAAGCTCGTCATAAACTTCCCTTTCTGTGAGCTCCTGTGCCAAGGTACCAGTTACTGTGGGGAAATCAAATCCATTTCCTCATGCTGTCCACCACGCCTGATCCAGGGCGAGTGGTGGGGGCAGGAGTAATTTCTTTCTTGCTAGGGTGGCAGGAGAGCATCGGTGCTGAGGTAGGAGCTGACGAGCTGCACAGCCAGCTCCTCTGCTGCTCCAAAAACAGCTCCCTGCAGATCCCTTGGCCCCCTTAGAGGGGAAACCAGCATGGGACTCTTCACATGCAGCCTGGCTGACACTTACAGCGTTGTTTCTGGACACTGACTGTTCTTTTTGCAGTGGGCGTCAGGGACAAGGGGGTCCAGCTGCCTCCCCCCACTCCCAGTGCGACCGTGGGCTCAGGGCACATGGTGGGTCATGCAGGGAGAGGTCTGGTTCATGGGCAGCTCAGGCTGGATCCACACCAGCACGCCAGGGAGATGAAAGTCAGCCTAACACCACTCTTCAGAGCCAACAGGTTCCCTGTGCCGAGTAGATAATTTATTATAAACAATATACACAGATGTCAGCACTCTCTAGGGGAGCCGCTCACAAGTGGTGCACAGGTTTTTTCAAGGGTATCCATTTGTCAAAACCATTCTCGAGATAATTTCTGGTGCCTGGGGGGATGCAAGGTTTCAGGCTGGGGCTTTTCCCCCTGGACACAGGTTATGCTTACTCCCTGTTACCAGAGAACTGAAATCCTGGCTCCCAGCCAAATGGCAGCAGATTTGAGGTATCCTTTTTGTAAGGACGCTGCAGGGTCTGTAGCTGCAGTTGCAGAGTGGCTGGCCTTTGTGGTTACTGTCCTTGTGAGGAGGCTGCTATGCTGGAGTATTTTAGGATCGAGAGAACCAGAGGGGACTAACAGGTGTCTGGAGACAAATGTATTAAAATTTTAATCTGGAGAGAACTGTGGAAATGGCTGTAGTGTTTTGTTTTCTGTATTTTAAATCAGCACTGTGTTTTGCTGAACAGCTAGGCTTTCTCCACGGAAGTGATGAGGAAGCTCTTAAGACATGATGGGAGATTCTATAAAACACTGCATGGCATTGGTGGCTGCAGACAAACCCCCTTGCCAAGGTAGGGTGGTGGCTTTATTATAGAAATGGGGGATACCCAGGCCAGCAGGTGCATGTTACCTGCTGCCCCTGTGGAAGGGGTGGTGGGGTACAGGGCAATGCCAGACCACAGTCCAGCACGGCTGGTGTCCAGCCCCACCAGCTTTGCAGCGGTGCTGACAGATAGTCTGAATCTCACCGCGGTGCTGTCCTGCTGCCAGCAGCTCCTGGAGGGTCACCAGCCTGCATCCCACCCTGCCTGGGGCACCTTGCCTTGCCTTGCCTTGCCCTGCTGCCAGCTCCCTCCCACGGGCAGAGCCAGGCAGGATGCCGAGGCCAGAAACCCACACCCAGTGTGGTCCTTTCTGAAAAGAAAACTGCAAAGCTGGTGTCGGGCTGGCAGTGCTGAGCACATACATGTGTGCTCAGGCTGCTCGCTGGGGTCACTCCCAAGCCAAAGGAAGGGGCAGGGTAAGACTGTCATGTCCCAGCTAGTTGGAGGCTAAAAGAACCCTGACTGCATCGGTGTTTCCCAGCCCAATAGCCAAACGGCTGATTGTCCACCTCTCACTAGCTGCAGAGACCTGCACACATGGGGTTTGCACATCTGCAGACTCCAAAGGGTTAAAAATAGATCCCAGACCTCCAGTGGCACATTTTATGTCCATTTAAAGGTGTGCCATGCTTTCCATGCATTTCCATCTTAAAACTCCTCTATGAGACCAGAGAAAATGCCTTCACTGTGGTGACATTTTGTTCAAGGCCCCCATTTTTTTTTACCAGTGGCTGCCTGGGTTATCTCCCCTTCAAAGCACTATTTCAGCAGGGCTGTATTTACCACTGACTGCTTGGTTCTAAAGTGGGAACTGCAGCATGATTGCCTGCACGTTTGTGGTGCTCTCCCCTGCTCCCCAGGTGCTGGCTGCTCAGACACAGAGTCAGCAGCTAACGGGTTTATATTTCTGAGCAAGGCAGGAACTTGTTCTCTAAATATGTAAAATATTTTCCTTTGCTTTTCTTTATATATATATATATATATATATATATATATATATGTTTTCCCTATTCTTTTTCTTTTTTTTTTTTTTTTTTTTTTTTTTTAGCACCTCAGTACAGGGAACACTTGCTCAGAAGGATGCTGTGCTTCCTGCCACTTGCTCCTGTCAGCCACCTAGGGCAGCAGTGCAACTTTTGGGGTGAACATCCCAAGCATGGACCTGGCACATATGTTCCTGTAGAGTGTCTGCTATACGCCCATCCTAGGAAGCAGCTGGGGCTGGATTTGAGTGCACCAGTCACCCCAGCTCATGCATGACCCACCCCTGGCACATGAGGGCTGTCGGGATCAGCTCCCTGGGTGCTGCTGCCTCCCCACCCCCAGGAAGGCAGGTGAGGAATGTTGGGCACACTGCAGCCCCAGCTCCAGCTGGTGCTATGGGGTAGGGGCTTTCAATGCAACCAAGGAGGCTGCTTAGGATGCGGATGGGATGAGGAGATTGTCGTCACACATGAATGGGCACTTGGGCAGATTTAGAAGAAAGAAAACCAAAGCAGAGCTGCTGCTGGTCCTGCCATGGAGGGGCAATAAAGTGGGAGCTGGTGTGGTGGCACTGGTCTGCGCCCTCTGGGGAGCTTGCTGCCACTGCAGTGGCTGGGGGGAGGGGGGCGGGGGGCAGGGCGGG
>NW_009954494.1:385277-391962 GCF_000747805.2 Chaetura pelagica
GGGGCAATAAAGTGGGAGCTGGTGGGGTGGCACGGGTCTGCGCCCTCTGGGGAGCTTGCTGCCACTGCAGCGGCTGGGAGCAGGGGGCAGGGAGCAAGGCAGGGTGCCAGAAGGTTTCCTCCAGAGAGCAACGCTGGCAGAAGCTGCATGTTGCTTGAAAAGGGGCTTTCTCTGCTGGCATCCACCAGGTCACGCACAGCCCAGGCCACCACCTCGCACTGTGTGAAACCCAAGAAAGCCTGGATAGTCTCCAAAGGGCGGATGAATTCACGTATCAAGCAAGCCTCACTCTAGTTCTGCTGAAGTCCAGGGAGGTTTGTCTTCATGGGAGGACCTGAGTGCTTTTATAAGGGGCTCCATTCCACCCCTGGGAACCCCCAGCCAGTCAGCACAGCTGAGACCATATTAGGGATGCCGTGCCCTGAGCCTGGACCACACACCCCCATCACGTTCTCCCAGAGGAAGGCTCCCCGTGAGGTCCCTCCTGCCCTGACTTAAAGAGGCAGTGAAGGCAGCTGGGGCCTGAATGCTCATCCTGCAAGCCAGAACTATTCCCAGAAGGGTCAAAGTGAGGACAAGCCAAGATGACAGTGGGGAGGGAAGGGGTAGCTACCAGTCTGCCTCCAGCATGCTGCTTATGGTTTCCAAGCCTGCCTTTACATTCCCAGCCACTGTTTCCCAGTTTCTTTCTGCTGTCCCTATGCAATTCCAGAAGTAATTCAGAAGCTCAGCTCAGCAGCTGAGCCCTATGAGAGCTGAGACCTTGATGTGAGGTGCTTTATTTGAGACTGAACCTTGGCAGGGTACAGCAATGCCCTGTCAGGAGGCTGGGACTCTTGTGCTCTGGGTACCACCGAAGGCAGGGAAACCCCTCCCTGCACAGCCTTCCTCCTCTCCCAACACCACCTGTTGTGGCATCCTCCTCCATCCCCTTTCTTCAGTGGGATCTGACAGGTCCTTCAGTGCTACTTTAGCTGGGCTGGAGAAGAGCTTTTCTGAAAAGAAAGGCTTTTCTGAACTGGTGCTGGAAGTGCTTCAGGAAAAAAGCAGACAGCTGTGGTGATCTTCAATGGATGATCTCAAAGCACACAGTTGTGCCAGTGAGATCAATAACTGGAGTTTATACTGGGATGAGGTATATTCTGTGTTGAGGACACACTGTTTCCAGGGGCAGGAACAATGAGGCTAGGTTACACAGATTTCACAAAGTGACGGTGAAATCAGCCAAGAGTCACCACTGAGCTGCCACTCATTTCTACTATCTAAAAGCAGCTTTAGGAATATGCACTTGAGCTGGGCTTGTTCCTTAGCCCTCCCATTGTGAAGTTTTTACAAGATTGAATTACTGTCCATGATGCATTTTTATTATCCCCCATCAGTTTACTGAGTCTCATGACTGAGCAGGCTGGTGTTAGATTCAGAACTGGCATTGGACCCCTTGACAGGCAAGTGTCAGGGAAATGGTGAGGTGTGTGGGTTCCTATGCTGGGAAGAAAAACAGCTCAAACCTATGGGAATGGCTTCTGTCCCCATCACCCAGGGATGATGCTAGCCAGGAAATCTGAGGGCAGCGACAGCACTGGGCTTCATCTGTGATAGTCCAGCTGTGAGGAATCAAGCAAGAGAATACATGCAGATTTTCAGAGAGGAGCTGAATCTGGATTTACAACCCCTTAAATACCCACTTGGGAAGAAAGGAGCTGGTGGGACAGTGCTGGGACAGCTCTACCAGCAGCATGCAGCCACCTCCACCCGTGCTATGCGCATCTCCAGGGAAACCCACATTCATCAGGAAAAACACAAAGCAGGCAAGCAGCCAAGAGCAGGGTCCCCTGCACTGCCCATGGGAGGCCACGCAGCTGCAAGCCAGTTCCTCACTTCTTGCATGAGATGGGCAGTGGCCAGGCAGCGACCTGGGCTCACCAGCCTGCCTTCTGGTCAGTGGGCCTGCTTGAGCAGGAGATAAAAGGAGTGCAGGTAGGGAATCTCTCCTACTCCTCCCTCAGCTGGCATGTAAACTTGATTTTTTGTCAGACTGAGTAGGCAGCCTGCAAATGGGGGCACTGGGGGGCAAGCAACTGGGCAAGTACCCCATTACTGCTGGCTGCAAGATCTGTTCCCTTGCTGGGACCCCCTTGACCTGTCAGCAGTGGTGTGCAACCTTAAGGAGTAAGAGACAGGAAGAAAAGAAAGGAAAAAAAAGGGCTGATACCTGTAGGGATCTTGTTCTTCGCCCATAGTAACAGTTTTTAAGCTGAGAGCTGAGCTGCATTCACACCATGCAGTGAAGAGCCAGCCTTGCTGTGTGCCTATTCCAGGGCTCAGAGCTGCAGCAGCCAAAGGACAGCAGGAAGAGACATCTCTCCCTCCTCCTGGGCCCACCTCCCTAGCACGCAGCCAAGGGAGCTACACTTCTTAGACAGGTGGATGGAAAGCATGGACTTTCAACAAGGCTCAGAAGAGGTGCTGAGGATACAAAAACTGTGCCGATGTTGGAGGCACAGCCACTACTATTCCTCTGAGCACATGGCTTTCTTGTAAATCTTTCCTGAGACAGGTGGTTTTTTCACCCAATACTGGAAAAAGACCATTTTGTCAGCTAATGAAGGATCACTGGGAGCTGTTGGCTGGTAAATCAGCCAGGGTGCCTGCTAGGATACATGTCTATCCCCACAAAACCCCTCTACAGCCCTAGCCCTGGGTCTCCCATGGGAAACAACCGACCAGTGCTGAACTGTGCCGTGCTGGCTGCTGACAGGTGAAGTTCCCAGGCACAAGAAGAAAACTATGCAAGCTGCAAAGTCATGGGCAAGTGGTCTCCTAGGCAGGGACAGGAACAGAAGGTACTCAGGTGATAAAGCATTTGTTTGTTTAAATGAAGGGTGGAATTGTTTGGGGTCTTTTGTTTGGTTGTGGTTTTTTTTGTTTGTTTGTTTGGGTTTTTGTTTGTTTGGGGGTTTTGTTTGTTTGGGGTTTTTTTGATGTTGTTCTTTGTTTGTTTAGCCAGCTCCTAGTTAAAGTCTGGAAGAGCTTTTCCAGGTAGAGAACGAAGAGTAAAAGGGTCACTGAGGGACAGAGACATCCTCAGATTCTTAACAGTAAAAGTTTTGAGATGCTCCAAACCAAATGTGAGGTTTGTGACAGACTGTGAGACAATGTGAGACAAGTGACAGGATTTGTGCTCAGAGCTGCTGGAAGGAGAGATGCAGAGCTTCCCTGGTGGATCTCATCCCATCCTGGCTGTGACCAAATTTCCCGGAGCTCTGGGTAACAGCATCAGGCAGCTCTGGGGCACTTGTGCAGCCAAGTGCATTACCCCTGGCTAACCTGTCTTGCAGAGCAATTGAACCATCTCCTCTCATCCTTCTCTCATGACAGTGTTACCCTGTGGGCAGCTATTGCAGACCTAAAAGGGATAATAGCCCATGAAACCAAAGACCCCACATCTGTGGGACTAACCAGGCTCCTATTAACAGTGTAATGGCTTGTTTTGTGAGACAACTGGGACAGCTACCCCCAGTATTTGGCAGAGTTTCACTGATCTAGGTTAAGGCAGAGTATCATGGGTCTAGGAAGCCTGTGTTTTTTCCCTGCCTGACAAAATATTCTTGCTGGTTTGGATTTTACGCAGTAAGTACTTTAAAAATACGGTTGTCCCAGAGAAACATCTTTCTTTTTCCTGTTTTCTCTCTCGTCCAGACTTTACCCAAGCAATAGCTCAGCAGCTCGATTTCAGATCATGACAGCTCCTGCTTTGGCTGGAAGCCAGTCTGAAAGATGTGTTGACATGCAGTTTTCCACTCTTACTACAGATAAACTCTTCACTATCTCCCCCCTTATTGTCTGGAGCCACAGAGAGGTGCAACGGCAAAAGGCTGCAAGTCAAAACCATGTGTAAACTACCCCATGCAAATACCTTGTGTCTTCCTGTGACTACATAATACCCACACTTTTTTTTTTTTTTTTTTTTTTTTTCTTTCCTGCAAATATGCTCTGTAGCCAGTTGTCCTCAGCATATGTAACTCTTCACTATCTCCCCCCTTATTGTCTGGAGCCACAGAGAGGTGCAACGGCAAAAGGCTGCAAGTCAAAACCATGTGTAAACTACCCCATGCAAATACCTTGTGTCTTCCTGTGACTACATAATACCCACATTTTTTCAGGTTTGCTCTTGACTTTGTTGTGGTCATTTCAGACAGAAATAAGTCCATTTCCCAGGCCAGGCTCCTTTCGTCCCTAGTGAGAAAGTGCTCCCATTGGAAGGGTGGAAGTGGAGGAGGTCAGGACTCCTTGGGTTTGGCATTGATCAGCCATCTGCCATGAATCTGGTCCCACCTAGCCACCTGGTTTGCTACCTGCAGGAGGGCAATAATGAGGATTATGAGGCATAGGTAAGATCCTCAGGGGACAAGTGCTTTAAAAGGACAAAACTTGTTCAGAATTTTAGTGATATGGTTCAAACAGTGTCTTTATTTTGTTTTTTAAGGAAGGGAAAAAAAACTAGCAAAATATGAAAGGGAGGAAATTTTAGTGTTAGTATCAGCCTCATAAATATTACAGCTCCTCATTCAGAAACCATTTCATAACTAGCTACTCTCAGCCCTTGGGAATCTCTGCCATGAGGTATCGAAGCCAAAACTCATTAGGATTGAAAATATAATAATGTTTATATAGCTACACTGAGAACATCCAGAGCTGCTGAGTTGAGGACGGGCAATGATTCTTGTCTGGCACATATGAAAGTGCTTGGCTCTTGCTGAAGGGGTGAGGGAGGAGTCATCCTTCACCCAGAACAGTCTCAACATTCTCCCCAGAGCTACCAAATGTCCCCAGGGGTTAAAGGCCTTAAAACCACTACGGTACAATGGAGAGGACAGGTGGAGGCTGCTAGTAACAATAATATGTTATTCACAAAGTGCTGACATCTTGCAGGCTGATACAAGTAGATAGATGCCTGATCTGAGGATTGAAGAGTTCAGGGAAAAAAAATGAGACACGGGCTAATGACTGGGAGGCATGTTTTTGGGCACCCCAGGAAGAGTTTGGACCTGCAGGAAGTGTTCGTTTTCTTCTCTGTCAGGAAAGGAAGTAATGAGAGAGTACCCATGTACCTCTGGTATAGCTGTGTCTTCCTAAACTAGGGACAGAAGTTCTTTGGGAAGGAAAAACCAGCAACAATTGCTGCTCTAAAATGCTACCTGGGAACAGCAGCTGCCTCCTCATAACCACAACTGCCAGGCGAAAACTGTGCAGATTGGCTCAAAATGACATTTTGTACAAAATAACACTTTATAGAAGGAAAGAAATGCTGCAAACCCTAAACCCTGCCCTTTAATATCAAATTCATAAATGTCATCTGCTCATACAGACCGAACAGAATATTAGAGTAAGAAAACGGAGTCCCAGTTAGGGAGGGAGTAATGTGCTCTTGTTTCTAGCCAGCATTGCTACAGCAGCCTTCTCTGGTGCTGTCTTCTGTTACAGGTGTTTTTATACCAATTTTCCCCTGTTATTTACCAAGAAACACCCTCTGTTACAGCAGGTGGTGCTGAGGGCACAGCTGGACCGCAGTGGGACCACAGAGGTACCACTAAGGGCAACAGGAGAAGGCAGCAGGGACAACCCACCCAGCTGCCACGAGAGCCCTCAGCAGGGATAATGAGTGCGTGAGGCAGCTCCCAAATGTAATTCCTGGGACAGCACTGAGAGGGGGAAACCTGCTGCATCTGCACCTGCCTGGTTTCCTTCCAGTGAAGCACATAACCCAGACTCCTGCACATCTGGGTAGGGCACAACACGGCGAACAGGTGCGCTCAGAAGGAGCTCCTCACTCACTTTTGAAGCCGCTGTGTGATGATAGGCACGTCAGGGGTGCTAGTTCTGTGCCTGTCCTCCTGGTAGGGACCCTGCCCAGGGTCCCTTGGAGCTCCATCCTGCCTACCCCCGAGAGCAGCCGGCAGGGCCTAGGGAGCTGGAGAAGCTCTGACTGGTTTTAAAACGGAGCTGAATAGGTTGCTGAATGCAGCTGTACTGCGTGGTTGCCTGAGGCACCAGGCCCTGGAAGTGGGTGCAATTGGCTGAATCGGGGCTGAATGGGGGGCTGGATTTCCCCAAAGGCTGTGTGTGTGTGGGGGGGGTGAGGGCTGGAGGGGAATATCCCAGCGTTCCGGCAAAGGTCAGGGAACGCATTTGCCTAACCCCCCGCCCTTCTCCCCCAGGGCACCACGGGCTTGCAAAGCCTCGACTGGTGCAAAACCAGAGAGCTGTATTCCGCTCGGGCTGAGCCTCGTTCAGACTAAAGCGGTTCGGTTCTGTGCGGTGCCCCGGGGCCCGCACCGACCCGCTGCACGGGCAGAGCTGCTGTGCGAAGCCGCGGGGCTCTCGCAGAAAAAGCCACCGGCACTTTAGTTATGCTGATCTGTCCAAGGCCAGCGTTTTGCATCCCGCAATCCATGCCAGCTAGCATGTATTATTATTATTATTGGTAGCAGTGAAGGGAGGCGCAAGGCAAGACGAGGAAAAAACACCGTTTGCCTCCATATTAAAAAAACAAAAAAGAAAACGAAAGTGCTTTCCCACGACGCTTCGGCAGGTCCCGCAGTGCCCCCGTGTGTCGGTGCGGGAGCGCAGCGCACGGCCGGGACACCCAGGCCCCCAGACGGGGCCCCCGCAGCCCCGAGGGCCG
>NW_009954494.1:392840-423710 GCF_000747805.2 Chaetura pelagica
GCGGCGTCGGGGGCGTCGCTTGAGAGAGGGCAGCGGCGGCAGCTCGCGCCCTGAGTCACTGCGCTTATGTAAAGTGTTGCCATGGGAGCGGAGCATCCCTGCCCTTATGTAAGCGGGTGCTCCGGCAACAGCAGCAGCGCAGCCTGCGGAGAGCTGGTCTGTGCCAGGGAACGGCGCTCAGTGTGGTTGCGTTTCTGGGTCTGCACGCGTCATGTCTCGCCTTGTTCGGTTCTTAATGGCACCTCGGGTCCGGCCCTGGGTTGGCAGCTGAGTGCCGGCAGCTCTGCCGGCCGGTGCAGGTGCAGAGATGGTAACAATTCTGCTGTCTAGTAGCACATCTTGCCTTTTAATGCCTCAACTATGCGGTGTGGGTAAATAGGTAACAACACACACTGTCAAGCTTCCCAAGTTAGGATATTGTCTCTTATCTATAATTAAATAAAACTTTACCTGGAAGCTGTGTATTGATGTTTTGCAGTGTATTTTGAATCGGCTGTGTATCTCTTTTATAGTAACAGGTAAAAATCCTGTTAAGCCTCGTGCTGCCTGGAGGTTGTTCTGGGGCTATATGTACTTGTTTGGAGACGGGGAGCTAATCAGTTTCAATGTCCCTTGGGACCTGAGGTTATCAGAATGTGTATTCTGATACTCAAGGCTAAACTGCAATTCATTGTCCTTAAGAATACCATGATACCAAAGCCTCACAGAATCACAGAATGGTTAAGGTTGGAAGGAACCTTACAGATCATCAGGTTCCAACCTCCCTGCTATGAGAAGGGACACCTCACACTAGACCAGGTTGCACAAAGCCCCATCCAGCCTGGCCTTGAACACCTCCAGGGAGGAGGCATCAACAGCCTCCTTAGGCAACCTGTTCCAGCACCTTACTGCCTTCATGATGAAGAATTTCTTCCTTATGTCTAATGTAAATCTACCCTCTCTCAGTTTAAAACCATTAATCCTTGTCCTATCACTATTTTCTCTGATGAAAAGCCCCTCCCCAGCTTTCCTGTAGCCCCTTCAGGCACTGGAAGGTAGATATAATGTGTGCTAGGAGCCTTCTCTTCTCTAGGCTGAACAACCCCAACTCTCTCAGCCTGTCTTCACAGCAGACCTGCTCCAGCCCTTTGATCATCTTCTTGGCCCTTCTCTGGTCCCTTTCTGACAGCTCCATGTCTTTCCTGTGCTGAGGGCTCCAGAGCTGTACACAGTACTCCAGGTGGGGTATCACAAGAGCAGAATAGAGAGGCAGAATCGCCTCCCTGCTGGTGAGAGAGCTTTACCATACAAAAGCTTTAGCTGTGCTGTCATATGCTCAAGAAGCCCGATGTTTCAGAGCATGCTCATGATGTGGGGTTCTGCAGCGAGCTATAATGCTCATGGTTGGGGTATTCAGCCCCCATATCGGCTGGGGATGGGTGTGCATGCAGCTGTTGCCTGCCACGGTCATTGATGCACTCCACATCCCCAAATCTGTGCAGTTAACCAGTATGTAACAAAGTATCAGTGGGTCTATTCTTGCTTTCCTCAAGCAAGGCTTTGTAGAGCCTTGAGGAAGTTAAACTGGGGAGTATGTGTGAAAGAGGTAACTATGTAGCACCTTACTGAGAAGACGCACTAAGGAATCACAAAAGAGCTGGGAATGGCTTAATGGGGAAAGGCAATGTGTCCTGATGGGCAGCCTTGAGGCCTGCCTTCTACCAAGGGAAGGTTGGAAGCTGTGGAAGCTGCACTTAAACTTGGCATTCCCACTTTTTCTCGTGCTGTTTGAAGACACACAAATCTTGGGCAGTTGTGATAGGGACCAGAATTTAGTTCTGCTCACTGAGTCAGTGTCTAGAGCTGGTAGCCTGCTATAGTCTAGATGGGTCTGGCAGTTGCCAAGGCTAAAGGCTGCTGGCCAGGGCACTTTGCTCTGTCCTTGGCCTTCACTCTAGGTGGTCTCCTTGCCTCTCCTCTGGGAGGAGGTCTGGCTGCCATTACTTGGTAGCCTGATTTGGTAAGGTCTGTTTCGGCAGTGGATAAAAGCTTGATGTTTGTGGATGTGCAGATGCTTTCTGTGGTCAGTGATGGCATGTGTGACCATCCAATGCATGCATAGTTGTGTCCTCATTACTGTATCAGTGGTAAAGGGACTGTGGAGCAACAGTGGCCTGTCAGTCTATGGTGTTTTGGGGAATTGTGTCTATAGTTAATGCAACAATGCTGTAAGGGAATGCCAAATATTCTATTAGGTCTTTGCCATTTTAGAGATAGAGTGGGAGAAAAATGGTTAAAAAAATAAATCTGTACATAGCCTTCATTTCTGTGCAAGTGGCTTAGGAGAAATGGGGTTTTTTTTGAGTTCTGCCAGTATTTAAGAGCATTACAAGCTCTTAGCACAAGGACTGTAAACAACTTTGCTTAGGCAGCTGGACTAAGTGGAAATTTGTTGTATATTTTTGTGTACACCCATATGTAAGCAACTCATTCAGTATTGGACAATTATAAGGATGTATTTTTCTTTTGCTTGGCTGGCTAATTAAAACATGTGGAGGAGATAACATAGAAACTACCACTCTGCATGTCTTCCTTTATTCAACTGCTTTTTTTCTGGAAGAACTTAATTATGCTGAAGTGCTGCGGAGGTAGCAGTGTGCTCATGGTGATGACATCTTTTGTCTGCTACATCTGACATCCACTCACATGATGCAGCATGCTGGTTGCTACCAGGCTACTGCTGCTTCCCTCTGTTCTTTGAGAACCTGGTATCTGGCTGAGCGGTATCCACAGTGCTTATGGCCAAGTATGTGTGGCCAGCACTAATATTGCATAGTATCTGAGGTAAAGCCAATTCATAATGTTGTGTGTGGATACTGTTCCTTTTCCTCATTAAGATGAACATGTGTGTTTCTAAAGAAAAACTTCTGGTGTGTGGAGAGAAAGGTGGTGAGTGCAGCTTGCCTTTAAAGTTCAGTGGTGTTGGCCTAAAGTACTACCAATGTGAACACCTGAGACAGCACATGCACCAATGTGTTTTGTCACTGTGTCTCATGCTGAAGTTGTAACTGAGTGATGCTAAGATGTGCTTCGTGGCAACTTTGGGTTAATTCCTTCTGGCCTTTCACTTGCAGTGACCGTTTGTGGGACTGTTCTGTAGAACAGTTGACACATCCTCAAAACTGTCAACAGAACCCAGTGGGCTGGTAAGTGAAAGACAGGAACTCTTGTCAGCAGCATTGCTGTCAGACCTGTTGCTTGTGAAATGATATTGCTGCACACACATGCAGGATGAAGGCATCTTTCAATCCTTATTGCCATTTTGTCTTCAGTGTTTTTGTGCTGAGGTCTCAAATGGCAGCAAATGACAAGCTGGTATCAAAGTAGTTGTCACACAGCAGTTGAAAAGTGACTGATCTGCACTAATGCAACTCAGCAGAAGATTACATTTCAAACTTGTTTCCTGATCTTGTCTGCCATGAGGTTGCAGGTGTATTTGCTGGCTCAAGAATATGGGAAGGAATAGCTTGTGGTGGGTGAAGAAGGCAATAGTGTCACTTCAGCAGTTTGTAGTACTATGATTCAAAGTTGCTCTAATTTTTTGGTTGGAAACAGGCTTTGCTACCAAGCCAAGTCAGTCACTTCTTTTTGAACTCTGCTGCAGACAAAGCATGTATGAATCTGCTCAGCTCTAAACTGTGTTGCTGGTAGCTTCAATTCTGCTGCAGGAAAGATCTGTCTTGAAGGAATTATAATTGCAATGTTTCAGCTGTAGTAACTACTTTCTACCCAGCTGTAGCCAGGCCATACCAAAAGTATGTGCCTGCCCTGTTTGGAAAGGTGTTTGCACTAAAGAAGAAAACTCAGTGTTCTGCCCATGGCAGTTTTAAACACAAAGTGCTTTTCCTGAACCTGAGGTAGTGCTATAAGGAGCAAACATCTCTATACAGAGAATGCTGTTGATGCCTAGGACCTGTGAGTCTAAACAGGAGACTGTTAATACTTCTAGTAAGTCATAGGAGCCTGGTCTGCCCTGTAGAGGATACAGTACTGTGGGAGGGTAGAGAAGCTTTTCCTGCTTGAGCCCTGGAGGGGAGGTATTTATGCAAGCTGGGCGGTGCAGCAAGGGTTAAGTGACCTCTTGGAGGCAGGAGCTTTCAACAGCCATACCGGGTGGGCCTGGCAGCCTTGTTCTGCCTGCTAAGCACTTAATCCCCTCCTGTCCAGTGATGTGGTTTTCAGTGTTTCTAGCTTTTTCCCTCTCCTGCCTAATCCCTGTAATGCTGCAGCCAGTCAGTTCTGAGTTTCCATTGCTGGAACTGACACACTGCATGGGAAGGACATGGGTAGGTGTTGCTGGTCGTCGGGCTCCCTAAGCAGCTGGGTCTCATTCCCTCCCTGCTGCTTTTCTACCTTCCTGTGAAAAGAGGTGCCCAATAAAATTGTGTGGATATGAACTATAGTTTTACAGTTATTTAAATATTTTATTTAAAAGATACTTGCTTTGTGTCTTCACAGAGTTCTGTATAAACGCACTGTAGGAGTGAACTCATTGAGATACCTGCTCTAATAGCAGGAGCTCATAAGGCGCTACAGTACACTCTGGGATTCAGCATTTACTGTAAGACTGTGTGCAGGACTCTGTGTGCCATTTACCCATATGCTTTTATTGCTATTTCAGGACAAGCTGGCTCAGTCATTTCTGCACCAGCTGGGATTATATCCTAGTGAGCAGCATCCCGAGGTATGGCTGTTGCCTAGAAATAATATCTTAAAGTTAGAATATTGATGCAATTGCAGAGTCCCCACTTTCCCGTGTTTAAATCTCTAAATGCCACCTCTACTGCTCATGAGCTCGAAGGAAGATGTCATTTTCATTTGAATGGAGAATGGAAGAGCTTCCCAAAATAAAAGCACTTATTTCATTCAGCATCAACAGCAATATGTCTCTTTTCAGTGTTTCATCTTCTCAAAATGGTGCTTCCTTCTGATAATGGCCCCTTACACAGAAGGAGATGTAGCCAGTCCCTTCTCCGGAACACGCTGTGTAGAGATGCATGACTCATATTTTGTAAAGGGGTAGCTCTGTGCTGCCTGTTGTAGCTGTGATGAATAAGCTGCCTTGTTAGAGGTGAAGCTGTGTCCCAGAGCCCAGCACACCATGCAAAGCAGGTCCTTTACCACATTCAGGTCACTGCTGCTTCCTTTTTATCCAGCCTTGGATAAAAAGGCTGGATAATATATATCCAGCTATAATGCCTGAAACTTTGTGCACCCGGTATTTATGTATATGAAATTCATCTGGCCATTTCTTGTTCTTGCTCTTTCACTCCTTTGGCCTTGTCTGCTTGGTTGTTTTGTGGGGACACTCAGCTGAATTCTTAACTAATTCAGTTCCAAATACTATTAACACTGGTGACTATTCTTGACCACATACCCAGCTGTACTGCAGCATCATCTGTAGGTGAATGTTGTGCCTGCACAGCTTGGAAGACAGGTGCATATAGGCTGGCCTGAACAAGGCCCAGCACCAAGGCCTCTGTGCTGGTTGGCAGCAAGTAGAAAAGGTGCTGGCAAGACTAACAGCTAGCAAGAGAGCATTGCCTTATGGGAATGCTGGACATGTGGCAAGCCTTCGTGACTTTACCCTTCACACACACAGTGAGTGCTGGAGTAAACAGATGCTTAACCAGCACGCCAGGCAGGTAACTTCCATTTCATCAGAGCTGGATGGATGCAGAAATAAAATTAAAGCTGTGTCAGACTGGGCATGTCCTTGCTTGACTAGTGAAATCCTAGCAATTAGCAAGAATGATTGTTAGTTTTTCACAGGATTGGCAAGCCCCTCTGGCTTTTAACGAAGATATGTACATAACATTTGTTATAGTTGTAAGCAAGCCTTAACCTAGATTAACTCCTTCTACACTAGTGGAGGAATTCCCTCCATCAGTGTACGCTGATGAGGGCTGAAAATGCTGAGACCTGGAGCAGAGGTAGCTTGCAGCTGGTCCCTGTTGCAACCAGAAACAGAAGGTGTGGCAGAAAATTGTCAAGTTCAGCATGTTTGCGTCAGCAGAGGTTGAATGTATCACTGTGTGTCTAGCAGAATAAAGCATCTAATGCTCAAAGGTGGACACTTGGGAATAATTTACTAGTGGACTGCTAGGCAGGTTAATAAAAGGATTTAGTTGCGTTTTACATAAAAGGCTTCATTGGCCTACAAGTCAGAGACTTTTGATCACAATGTCTGCTTGTGCTCACAATGCTTTGGAGTCAAATTTAACATTAGCATACATCTCCAACTTGTGTACACTACTGTTGAAGATGTGTAGGATGAAGAACTAAAACAGGCCTTTGTGTATTTACTTATTTACTCGTGTACTGTAAGCAATATATTTGATTAGAATCATGGAATAGTTATTGAGTCATAGAATCTTTTAGGTTGGGAAAGATCTTTAGGATCGTCAAGTCCAACTGGTAACCTAGCACTGCCACCAAACCATGTCCTTAAGCATCACATCTACATGTATTTTAAATGCCTTTAGGGATGGTGACTCAACCACTTCTCTGGGCAGTGTGTTCCAATACTCAATAACCCTTTTGGTAAATAAATTTTTCCTAATAGCAATCTAAACCTCCCCTGACCCAACTTGAGGCTGTTTCCTCCTGTCCTACCAATTGTTACACCAACCTGAGACTTTTTATGCACTCTAAATCCTGGTTCTCTCAGATGCTCCTTATAAGAGTTGTTCTCCAGTCCCTTCACCAGCTTTGTTGCCCTTCTCTGGACTCACTCCAGCACCTCAATGTCCTTCTTGTAGTGAGGGGCTCAAAACTGAGCACAGTACTCAAGGTGCAGCCTCACCAGTGCCAAGTACAGGGGGACAAGCTAGTCCTAGGGACAGCTGTAGTCCTGCTGGCCACACTATTTCTGATAAAAGACAGGATGCTCTTGGCCACCTGGGCACACTGCTGGCTCATGTTCATCCAGTTGTCAACCAGTGCCCCCAGGTCCTTTTCTGCTGGGCAGCTCTCCAGCTACTCATCCCCATGCCTGTACTGTTGCATGGGGTTGTGCAGGCTCCAACACTTGGCTTTGCTGAATTGGCCCATTGATCCAGCCTGTAGAGATCCTTCTGAAGAGCTTTCCTACCCCCAGGAATATCAACACTCCCTCCCAACTTGGTGAAAAGACAGGATGCTCTTGGCCACCTGGGCACACTGCTGGCTCATGTTCATCCAGTTGTCAACCAGTGCCCCCAGGTCCTTTTCTGCTGGGCAGCTCTCCAGCTACTCATCCCCATGCCTGTACTGTTGCATGGGGTTGTGCAGGCTCCAACACTTGGCTTTGCTGAATTGGCCCATTGATCCAGCCTGTAGAGATCCTTCTGAAGAGCTTTCCTACCCCCAGGAATATCAACACTCCCTCCCAACTTGGTGCTGTCTGCAAACTTACTGAGGGTGCACTTGATCCCCTGTCTAGATTATTGATAAAGATACGAGTTTAGATTAGTTTTAACCAAATGGTTCAAGACCCCTTGTCAAGCTTGTCACCAGTTTGTAACACCTTACAGATCTCAAAAGGTGAAAAAAATGTTTGGCCATTCTTTTCTTGTTGGTGATTGTTATCCATGGATGTTCACTTGACTATATTTAATGATGTTCTATAACAGGCTTGTCCAAAACATCTTAACTTTTTTGTAAGGCATTACTTTCTTACCAGCCTTTCTTAGATGTATGAAGTATTGCAGTGCTATACCAGATAATGGCTTCTTCCTGACTCTGAAGTCTTAAGACCCAAACTTTTGTGGGTGCACTTGATCCCCTGTCTAGATTATTGATAAAGATACGAGTTTAGATTAGTTTTAACCAAATGGTTCAAGACCCCTTGTCAAGCTTGTCACCAGTTTGTAACACCTTACAGATCTCAAAAGGTGAAAAAAATGGCCATTCTTTTCTTGTTGGTGATTGTTATCCATGGATGTTCACTTGACTATATTTAATGATGTTCTATAACAGGCTTGTCCAAAACATCTTAACTTTTTTGTAAGGCATTACTTTCTTACCAGCCTTTCTTAGATGTATGAAGTATTGCAGTGCTATACCAGATAATGGCTTCCTCCTGACTCTGAAGTCTTAAGACCCAAACTTTTGTATACAAGGTCTAATATGTAGGGAAGGTCAAGAACTGCTATCTGTGAGGCACCATAGACAAAGGAAAATTAGTTCCCCCATAGCTCTATAATGCAAGAAGATTTTATCTTGTGAAACAGTTGATTCCCTGTGTTATTATTTAATGTCTTAGATAATGCTGATTTTTGCCTTCAGTGTTGATCTACATCTGCAAATTAACAATTATACAGACTTTAAATTCTCCCTCACAAACCCTACTCTACATACACAATACCTGGAGGACAAATGCTGGACTCTTGTTCCAGAAGGTTTAAAAATCATGTGGTGGGGAAATGAGCCTCAGAGTATTACCTGTACAGTGTGGTACTTGAAATGTAAAACATGCTTCACAGAGCAGACAGCAGGGATGATGTCTGTCACTTTTTTTTTTTCTTTTCTTCATACTCTTCTCCCTTAACAGAAAACTGTAATCAAGGTGTATGTATAATCAGGAAGCATGAAAAAGAATAATTTTTCTTTCAGTGGAGGCTTATAATGAGAGGATTAATATTTCACATAATCTTATCAGACTTCATCTCTGACTGGCTGGCAGCATCTACTTGGCATTCAGCAGTCCATCTGTTTGTTGTCTGAAAGATGGAAGGATGAAATAGTGAAGACGTAAGATCACTGGAAACAGTCTTTACATTACTGGCTGCAGCTATTGGTTATCTGTAGCCGGACTACTGAAAGACGTATTTAAATATGTGCCAGCTGATGTACACAGGGATGGGCTTGGAAATAATGTAGTCACTGAAGAGAGAGAAGGCATTTAAGCAAGGTGTAGTTCTGTTGCCAAGGAAGTAATAACTTCTTCCATTTCTACAAAAAGCACATCTTCGATGCTGTATGAAGAGAAGCTGTGCAAATCAGACTTTACTATGTTGTCACTGGGAGGCTAAAGCATAAGTATCTCTTTTTTTTTTTTTTTTCTTTAGAGAAAGAAAAAGAAGAAGATCAAGAAAAGCAGCAGAGTGAAGAGCAAGAAAAAGCTGTAGAACACAGTTCTGCAAAGGAAGCTGACAAAACCAGCCGTACAGGACAACGTTCAAGCCGAAGTGCCTTGTCCAGTCGTAATGATCGAAGATCAGCAAAAAGTCCTCAAAAGACAGATCCACCAAAGGAGAATAAACATCCATTTGCTCTTTATGGGTGGGGAGAAAGAAAGACAGATACTGGAAGTCAGAAAACTCATAATGTCTGTGCTTCTGCTTCAGTAAATGAAGTAAGTAAAAGCTTCTTGTTAGCAACCCTTTCTGCTTCAGGATAGGGACTGGGACAAATACCAAGTGATCCTCAGCCTTCCAGAGGGCATTTCTAGGTTGTTTTCCTGCTGTAATTCTAACTCTGGTCTTTCAGATTCATGAATAAGAAGAAGATCAAGAAAAGCAGCAGAGTGAAGAGCAAGAAAAAGCTGTAGAACACAGTTCTGCAAAGGAAGCTGACAAAACCAGCCGTACAGGACAACGTTCAAGCCGAAGTGCCTTGTCCAGTCGTAATGATCGAAGATCAGCAAAAAGTCCTCAAAAGACAGATCCACCAAAGGAGAATAAACATCCATTTGCTCTTTATGGGTGGGGAGAAAGAAAGACAGATACTGGAAGTCAGAAAACTCATAATGTCTGTGCTTCTGCTTCAGTAAATGAAGTAAGTAAAAGCTTCTTGTTAGCAACCCTTTCTGCTTCAGGATAGGGACTGGGACAAATACCAAGTGATCCTCAGCCTTCCAGAGGGCATTTCTAGGTTGTTTTCCTGCTGTAATTCTAACTCTGGTCTTTCAGATTCATGAATCTGCTCTACGAGCAAAGAACAGGAGACAAGTGGAGAAAAGGAAGCTGTCTCAGAGGAGAGTACGATCAGCAGAAGCAGACAAAGCTTGGCGGATAAAGCCCTCTCCACCAGATAACCCTTGGATGACAGAATATATGAGATGCTACTCAGCAAGAGCTCGGTGAATTTGGATTCTCTTTAGCATCTTCAAAAGAAGTTACACATATCAGGACGCTAGTGCAAGGAACCAAACCACTTATGCAAGGTTTTTATAGGGAGTTTCCAGCTGATAAATACTTGTTACAGTGTTTTTATCTTGGCTACCTACCTCACAGTGGGATGTATTGTTGGAGCCCTAACATTTGAAGAGGCTTTTATAGCTACCCAAACTTTTAAACAATTCCCCTTTTGGGAATCTTTCTAATGCTTCAATTGACTTGTTTTGGGGATGGGGGGGGGGAACCTTAGCACACAGGGAGGCAAAGAAAACACTTTTTTGATCTTGGTTACAAATATTCTGTTATCTCTTATTTAAAAAGTCCTAAGTCATGGGGAGGTGATACTGGGGAAAGGGTTTAAAAGTGTGATGGAGGTGCTTTTGTACTATTTAATTATTTTACCAAAAGAAGTATATTGAGACAGGCAACAGGAAAGCCAGTGGGTCTGGTAAACAGCACTAATAAATACAAATGTTTTAGGCAGGCAAATACCAAGTATTTCCTGGATGTAGAAACTTTCAAAAAACCTTGTTTGATTAGTGAATTTGCTGATAACTTTTATGGGTGTTTCTAAAGTCATTAGAATAAACTATTAATTTTCAGGGCAAGAAACAGCTACAGGATTGTGTTGCTGTGCCTGTTGTACCAAATAACTGACGTAGACAATCATTATCTTGACAGCTGCTGCTCAGTAAGCAGTTGCTTGTTCTACCAGTATCAAGTTGTACCACTTTATTAAGCTTGTGGTCACACTTCCTCTATGCTTAATCCTGTAAATGCCAGTTTATTGAAGGAGAGGGCTGGCTCCTGCTGTCTAGTGAAGTCTATTTTTAACACTTAAGACTATATATTATGCTCAGTGGGGGTCAGTGCAGTATGCATTCCATTGGTGGTATGGTACAAGCATACTGTTAAAGATTTTACAATTGAAAATTGTGTTGATAAAATTTGTAGGTGAAGTCCTGAGAAGCTTCCTGTCTCTCAGAATTGGTGCAGGACTCCTCACTGTGGGGGATGAGGGCTAGGGAAGGAGGAGAGGTATACTCTTTAGCAAACAGGAATATATAATGGAGTTTGTGAGATCCTCAGTGCTTGTCTGGTTTGTTTCCTTCAAGCTGTAAATTTTTTCAGTTCAATACCTAAGCTTTAGGCAGATAATTGCTGTAGTTGTGAAGTTGATGTTTTTTTCGGATGCGTTGTGTTTTTCACATATGTTGATTATCTCAGTTCAGTTGTTTTGAAGCTTGCGTTTTACAGACTGGACACCTTTTCACAGAAAGCACACTTGCACTTCTGCAGCAGAAACCTGCACTAGTCTTAGCTTCATTCCACAATCTCAGTGAGTAAGCAGATCTCCAGAATTACTACTGTAACAGTTACACCCTTAGTGAAAAGTCTGTTATTGAAAGAAAAGTAGTCATGCAAAGGGACCAAGCACTGCTGCCTCCTAGTGGGAATTACATCAGTAAAAGTTTTTCATTAATCTCAGTTTTAATTTTGCTAAAATGTCCTAGAATCCACGGAATTATAATCTGATTTTTATCCACCTTTTAAGTATAGAGCTATACAAATACAACTCTTCTTCAGACTACTTAGTAGAGACCTTACAGCTTTTAAG
Source organism: Chaetura pelagica (assembly GCF_000747805.2). Lineage (NCBI taxonomy): Eukaryota > Metazoa > Chordata > Aves > Apodiformes > Apodidae > Chaetura > Chaetura pelagica. Next base: position 404,598 of record NW_009954494.1, read on the forward strand.
TCTGGGAATGCAAAGCATGAAGTATGTTTTATACAGAGCAAAATCACTGTATTCTAACTTCTAAGTAAACCACAGGCTAGCACTTACTAGAACTATAGAACAGTGCCCAAAACAGAGGCAAGCTATTCCAGAGAGTGCCTTTATACCATATGAGATTCCTTTAATTTCCTTTTATGCTGTGTTTTCCTTTTAAAATAGCTGCTGTAAATCTGCTAAAGTTGCTTCTGATGCTGTTTCAATTCAGAAGTCCACCTGAGCTTAGAACAACAGTATCAAAGCACTAACTCAGTAGTGTTGAACAGCCTTATTGAATGCGAGTTCTGCCTGTTCCTGCTGCCCAGAGTACCATATACACCTTTGGGTGTGTGGGCTTTATGTAACTGTAGTAGCTGGACCGTAGCCTAGTGTATTTTCTCACATTGAACCGTTTCCTTGGTTGTATAGGGCAGGTTTCATCTTGCTGTGCTTTTAAAGACAGCTTCTACAGTTCTCCCACTGAGAATGGAGCAGCCAAGATGACGTGCCCGCCTTAAGTACCTGTTGTTGGATTAGATGAATCTCCTGTTAGATATTCATCTTTCAAATAATTATAGAAGGCTTAAATGTCATCTGCATTGGATGCTACGTACCAAATCTAAAACATCTCAGTCTTGTTTGGGAGTCAGCACAGCATGAGAATCTTCAACAGCATCAAGACTGCTGTATACTGAGGAAATAACCTAGTTCTTATCCTTGTCTGGTCACAAGAGCTGTTGCCCACCAAAACAATTTGGTAGAAAGACAGCAATGACAAAAATTGGGTCATGTGAGTCACTCTCATGCTTTTTCAAATAGTCTGCAGCTAAAAATAGTCCTGGGTGCTATGTTGGTACTATCTTAGTTTAAATAATATAATGCCTGAAATGGGGGGTAAATTATTCTGCAAATCAGGTAGCCTTCCTGCATTTGGGCATTATTTGACTAAAAAAAGGCTAGCAGGTTTGCTTAGATGATGTGAAATAGTATAGTTCTGATGACTGCAAGTTGTACATGCCAAATACTGGAAAACCATTATTTTAGTGTTTTGATGTTAACAGATGAAAAGCCAATTGACTTGGAAAGCAGATCTTTTCAAGTGTCAAAGCTTTAATGATATTCCATCAATTTTCACAGGAGGTGGCTTTTTTTGCATGAAATTGGACTCATTAAAAAGGGGAAACCTAGTAAATGTCACTCTAATAAGGAAGTTCTTCGCTTTGTGTTGCATGGACTCTTGAATTCAGCCAAGTGATGAACACTTCTCACTCTTGCTTTATAAGTAAAAGTTTGTAAGAACACAGTAAACAGTTGTCCAAAGTCTTCATTAAAATAACTGTTTCTTTTTTGGTTTTGAAAGTATTTAGGTAAGTGAAACAAGACTTACAATGTGTCATGCTGCAATTTGACTATAGTGTTGTGAAGACTAGTGTTTACAATGTAAAATGTTACAATGAAAACTGCTTAAGAATGTCCCCTGTAAAATACAGTAGCATGCCTGTTCAGTCACCGCTGTCATGTCTTTGCAACTTACAGACTTACAGACTTTTTCACTGGAAGCTGAGAGAGTTGAGGTGAGAGCCAAACTTAAAGCTGAGGGACAGACCTGGATTTTTGGTAAGAATTGTATCTGGGTAGCAAATGCACATTTAAATGAAATTTGTAATGTGTAGGGGAATCAGTTTGTTTTTTTAATGGTATAATGCAGTGCCACTGAACTACAAAGGCCTCTCTGACTCTTTTAACTGTAGTAGGGACCAAAAGCTAGCAATCTGAGGGCCATATGCATGGGTAACCTGGGTGTTTCAGTTTATTTTTCAGTTCAGTTAGTGCACTCAGCAGCAAAGCCATACATGGAGCCTGATTCAACACCTTGACAGTAGCCCCCATAACACTAGGGGTACAAGTGAATGGGAAGCTGCCTCAGCTATTGTTAGCACTGAATTCACTTTAAAAACTATAGGGAAATACCATCTAAGCTTGAAGCAATATGTGTTTTTTAAAGTTTTTAAACAGTATTTGTTTTTAATGCTTCTGTATTGTCTATATTTAATAGTGTAGTGTCAACTTGCATATGTGAATAAAGTAAGTGACATGAAGTGCCTTGACTGTTTGTACTGTGGCTTTTGGGGACTTTGGTTTTCCATTACAGGGTGCTATAGCCTCTCTGCAGACTGGGGGTTCTGCTTGTCCCATAGACACTCTCCTGAAAAGGCTTCTATAGTGACTGGTGTTGGGGAAAGGGTTAGATTACCTTTGTAAGGGAAGCTGAGAGCTGACCTTGTCTCTCATGTTCTTCCTTTAACTCTCCCACAGATTCTTAATACCCTTTCCCCATCTGACTGACTTTTTTTCCATGTTAGTGGTAGAAAATAGCACTTCATACAGCTATTCTATTTTAGATTCTATATGTGCTGAAGCCTTTGGAAATCTTACTTTAGAGCTTTGGAAAAGAGGGTAACATGGGACTAAACAGAAAGCTGCATCACTAAGAACAAATATAATCTTGCAAAGCTATTGAAGGATGAGTGTACTTAAGTTTTATGTGCTGCTGGTTCTACAGTAAAAGAAGTAAACCAAAGCTACCTGGTATTTTTAATCTCTGTATTTAGTGTATTTATTGAGATTTTAATAATGTTTAATGCAGCATATAGAATGTAATGCAAATTAGTAATTGGGCTTTTTTATAGCATGCATTTTTTTAAGGACTTAAGGGAGCTGTGTACTTTTAAGCCATACAAAGAATGGTTAAGAGATGCAGTCAGCTTGCCTCAGAGCCTGGAGAATTCTTAAGTACAAATGCATTCTGTATTTCCCTTTGCTTACTGCTGTAAAGAAGCTAGGCTTCTGAAGCCACATTCTCTAAGAGATCTAGAAAGATCCATCTCGGACACAAGGAAAGTTTAGTTTACTTTGCAGCCATGACTTCTCAAGGGCAAGCAAAAGGGATGTTCCTCTCTCTCAGGATGGCAGCAGGGGTGTTGCAGGGTTGGGGCCCTCCCTTGCCAGGGTGATGAAGCCCTGCTCCTGGGAAATAGTGAAGCAGTTCAGCTTCTTTAGCAGCTGTTGCTGCTTTCGTAGCCCCATACTATCTGTGCAATGAATTTAGTAGAAGAGTTTTTCTAAGACCACCTAACACTTGTCATGTGTTGGACTTCACTTAGCAGGCAAAACCTGTACAAATAAATAGAATTTGTTGTAAAACACCTAGAAAATCAAGGAAGATTCTTTATTGGGTGCTAGATACAAGCATTAAATAAAATAGTGTAGGCCAACATACTGATTAAAAGGCAAGACATAAGCTTTAATAAGACATTTAAATCTTTGAAAGGTCTGAACAGCTAAAGCTCCACATCCAATAAATCTTAGGATATAGGTACCCAGTATTATTTTGTATAAATCTCCAAGCCATCTTGCTTTGGTAAAGTAAGAATTTAATGCTAAAACATATAATTTAACCTATTTATCATTTAATGTTTAGGTGAGCTAAGTTTGGTTTGCTGCATCAACTATAATGCTAAAGCTTAAAATCTACTCCAGGGCTGTAATTGGCATGATGTTTATTTTTAGAAATAAAAAACCCTCAGAGGAGAAACAGTAAAGAATATAGCTTGCACTGGTGAGAGCTATTGCTTCCAATAGTACTTCCCTCAGGATTTGCCAATTTAGAAAGTTTATTTTTAAAATATAGGATATGCAGCGTAAAAGGTTGCAATACTACAAAACATGCACATTAACCTGGTTAACGTGTATATGGTAAGGGTATACATTTAAAAAAATGGTAAAAACAATGTCAAAACTCTTATAATGATGCTATTATTTCCTTCCAGGTAGGAAGGGAACAGCTTAAGACACTTGGTTACAGAAAAAATAAAACTATGCCTACTACTTCTTAACCACAGACACTTGACCAAAATTATTTTAAGAATCAAGTATACAAAAGAGGTCAGTCATATATGTAAAGGAAAAAGGACAGGAAGAAGTACAAGGAAGTCCCTGCCAAACCCCTAAAGTTTTTATTTAAAAGCAACAGAATTAAGTAACAATCCCCCACTCCTTTCATCTGCTACTGTAATAATGGAAAGAAGTTTTGATCAACAGGCAACACCACTTCAACCATTAACAGTGACAGAAGAGAGACCTTAAGCTTTACTTGTGCTGTGTCCCAGCTGGGAAGTGCATGCTCAGCATTTGCTGATTAGATTTTGGAAAGGAAAGGGGAACAGACTCCTGAAACTGTCCTTTTTTCCCCAACATTCTAGAACTGACTTGAGGTTTTGAAACTAACACCCTTCCCTCCCCAACTCTGGCAGAAACACAACACATCTCCGTTAATAATATACAACTTGGATGGGTGGATGAGACAACTGCATCCAACATCTACTTCCCAGGACCTATTTTAGGTAATGACTTCCAGTTCTGAGTAGTGGAAACCAAAATAAATTGAATGAGGATTAAGACAGGTAAGTTTAGTTGGAGTTCTTTGATGTTCTAGTAAATGCACAGGTAAGGTGCTTCAAAAAATACTTTACACACTTGCCAGGAAAAGAATACACCGTGGGAATGATTGTTGTTGGTTATGCAACACACCCAATCCAACATAAGATACATAGGAGAGAGAATGTAAATCTTTGGACCCAACAGCCTTTTTAAAAGTAAACCTAGGATTTTCAACTACAAAGCACTTAATTCCTTTTAATTCAGAGATGACCTAAGGTGTGAAATATTCAGATAAGCATACATTTGAACCAAAAATGTCAAGATGAAATAAATGGTTTTAAACTCAATTCTAATTCCATGAAAGATGGGTAGCATCCTTGCTTTGCTCTTGTGCTTTAACTGCCCTCTAAATTACAGCATCAGTTCACTTTTCTGATTTAGTTTTTCAAATGTGCATTTGACAAGCAACCCTTCAATAGAAAGGATTTACATATAGAAAATAATACAGCATGTTTGAACTGGGAATTTCCATACTGAGTTTTGATCAAATTACTAATTCTGTGTTAATTTGCACTTCAAGGAGCCATCCCATTTCTAGTTATATTTCAAGTAACTAGTTATTTCCACCAGAACAAGTCTAATTGCCCCTCTTAGTTGGTTGAGTTTAGCTGATCAGTTGTCATGGCACTGTAAAAAATCATATGCAATACTTGTGGTTTGGTCTTCCCTCGTGAACCCTCTGCAAGACTCTTCTTTTGTCTCCAGCTGAGGAATGAGGACAGGCTTCCTAATCTCCTGCTCTGTGCCTCTTCCCCACAATAAAAAGAGGGCAGAAAATAAAGTCTGAAATGGGTGTCTTAACATAATAAAAGTAGTATCAATACCAAGGCTGAAATTCACCTTGATGAGTCTCACAGGAAGAAAAAAAACACCTAAGTAGTATGCTTGGTGTTTTTCCTTCATGGGGTCTCCTGGGGGCAATATGGGAAGCCTATAGTGGATTCACATGAAGTTCAAAGGTAGAGCTCCAGCAAGACAGACTAAGTTCCCAGTTTTAAAATCTAATTTTAAAATTTAAGTTCCTGTACATAAGTACATAACTACTTTAGTATTTTTTCTTCTTAAACACTTGTATTTTGAATTCCATACATGGAGGATACTTCTGAAGAACACATTTGGGTTCAGTGTGTACCTCACCAGATATGCTTCAACAGAGATCCTATTTCCATGGCTGATTGCTCTGTAATAAGATGTTAGAACCCCTACTAGGATAACTCTCCATAAGCCCCTGCACTAGAATTACAACACACAGAGATGCACAGTTCTGTTCACAGATACATTCCACTTCCATGATGCCAGTGCTACACAAAACATCAGGACCAAGAAATCTACGTCAAGTCAACAGCCAATTGAGAGACTTAAAAGAGCTTCAGAAGTTATTTCAGAACCGTGACAAAATAAGTTGAGCAAACATCAGTAAAACTACTTTTCCAACTTATTAGTAAACACAGGTATGGGTCCTAACCATATGCTAAGAAACAGTCATGTCAACAGCTTGTTAGAATGTGGCAAACTAATTAGGAAAAAATAAAACAATAACCCCTCACTGACAGTGCCAGTGGTTTTGTAATTCAGGTCATAAATATGAACTATCGTGCAACAAACAAACATGACAAAGCCTACCTCAGTTAAGTTTGTTTATATGATAAAAAAATAAAATATTAAACTGCTCATAGTGCAACATTCTATCAGCATACATAAGTATACCATGCTTTGTAAATTTACTGTTACAGTATTTACAGTATATAGCAATGCTTTAAACTAGAGGTGAAAGAACAAAAATAGGTAATGGAAAAAGTTTACATACAGGTGTGAGTCTTAATACTGTCCACCTAATGATCAAGTTCACTTGGCAGACACTCGTGTCACATAAACATTCCTGCCCCACACCACACCTCTCTGTCAGCAGTGGTCTGCTCTGTTGGTAGGTAGTCGAAAGATGTTTTAAAAAACCGTATAGCCTTCAAGCTTTGTCTGTTTCTTCAAACATCATTTGCAAGGACAGCTGTAAAATACACAAGAACTCCATCAATTATCTTCATCCCATCAATCTGAAAACTCAGCTCCTGAAATAAGATCAATAACTCTTCACTCTTGCAGAGCTGCACTGCAGATGGACTAATTAATGCCCTCTTCCAGCAGTCTCTTAGTTGAAGTATACTTTATAGGAGGAAAATAAGGGAGAAAATCAGTTCAAGAATTCCTATCCATTATTTAGAATTCTGTGCTCTTAACTTGGTGCTAAGATGCCAGAATACAGAAAGAATTACGAGAACAGAGAATGATATGCTGCCTTATTTAATGTTCTGTAAAGCGTCTGCTGGTAAGCACTGCTCAAAGTGATGAAAAATGAACTCAGGAAAAATGATGCCGTAATTAGGCTTGCAGTACTCGTTTGATATCACTGTCCTTGTAATAGAGAAATAAAGATTAATTATATCAGAATAATTACATAGCAATTCCTTAATTACCCTGAGTGAGAGAGAAAGGACTGTTCTAACAGCCACTTACATACTGCAAGGAGTTAAGTAAAATCCATGAATATAGAGAGATGTCTTAGGGACAACTTTTTATAAGACTGACTAACCACCAAGCTGTTCTTGGGAGCAGGTTGTGTGACTTTCAGGTCTCTTCCCTTACCACTGCTAAAGGGAAAAATCTGTTTCTCACTTCCTCTGAAGAATGTCTTTGGAAGATTTTAGAAAGCTGCACAGCCACCCCATAGGCTGCAGCAGCCCTGGAAGAGCTACTTCAGATGGCAACACTGCTTAAGCAGCAAACACTGCAATTCTCCTGTTGACATTTCTGCTTATAGCAGGCAGGAATCAGGACCACTTTAGCTACTTTTAGGTGGGGAAAAAAAGCAAGTCTGAATCCAGTATTATCTTTAATTTTCAACTCTCAATCTTTAAATTTCATATTTTCAGAAAAGACTATATAATAGCTTTTCACAAGACAGTGCACCACAATACAACATAAATGAGTGACCTTCTCTGCAGTGCACTAGGTAACTATTGGGGCAAAAAAGTATGCCAGGAATATAGAATTTTTCAGTGTTTTCCACAGCATTACTCAGACTAAGCAAAGATCCGTAAATACTCAGTAAGAGCACTAGTCTTGCTTTAGTGGGCAGATTGTAGAAGAAAAACCAATATAAAAAAATCAAATAAATCAATTTTACTGCACATTATTTCACTATATTCTATGCTGCTCCACAAGCTAACTGTGAAAAAGCCAAGCACTTGATACAGCACATTTATGAAATATAGTAATTTACCCAACACCCTGAGATTTTTTTGTAACCTTACCTTCTGTATCTAAAGTGAGTATCTGGGAATGTGCATTTTGTTTCTTTAACACCCACATTCTTGAGCACTTTGTGCTTGTGCTCTACGTGGTGATCTCAGCTGTCTCAAGGCAGCATCTCCATACTGAATACCTGAGCCCATTCTTTCTGGGTCCAGTTCTCCTGATAAGAAACAAAATGGTCAGAACAAGATGGATCACTTGCAAATAATACATTACAATTTAACTGATAATATTAGATTAAAAATAAATAAATTACCTTATCCTCTAGATACGGAGAGATCTATTGCAATTCTGTTTACTTCTAGGCAATTCCAAACCTGCATAATTTTGTCCTATAATTTAAACTGTGTGCCCTTAATCATAACAACAAAGCAGTTTGTCTGAGTTAAGCTGCAACAAGAAACATATCTGCACTACTTCCAACAAAGGAAATGTCAAAAATGTTTTGTGCAAACACAGTTAAGAAACACCTGCTTTCAGAGACTAATACACAAAGAGATACCAAGCCAAACAAAAATGGATCAATCTGATAGTAGGATTCCATAAAGCACAGTCCCCAGAGGAAATTACCTCAATCCTCCCTACTTCTGGTATCCATTTCTGCCTGCTCCATACCCTGTGCCTTCAGAAATGTTCTTATGGTTGTATAATGGACTGGCCAAGATTAGATATATTTAGTCTAAAAAACCCCAACCAAACAAACCCAGAACAAAGAATCCCTCTGAATAATTCAGATCACTGATTGCTTGCTTGTTTAAAATAAAAGCTGCTGTTTGGCATTGATTTGATACAGCAATCAGGAAATTCCTACAAAAACACCATATTCTTTTAGTATAAAAAATTGTGTTTGGCATTCAAAATATGTAATTAGAGTCTGAGACAGATTTTTCAATATGGCAAATAACTTGAAACTTTGAAGATATCAAACAACTAGGAGATAAGAGAGAAAAACTGGAATGCAAATTAGCTGTAATGACACCTAACACTTAGAAGCCTGTCTCAAATAGAAACCTGCCCACATGTGCTGAGCAGCTTATGGTATATTTCTAGATCTGCAAAAGTAAAAATGGTTTCAACCAAGAGGCAGGAAGGTCACTTCTAACACAGTTGCTAGGAAACACCCCTGAAATTTTTGCTATTATTGTTCAAATTCTCTTTACTGTATTTCCTGCTATATATGAGAAGCAGAATAAAAGTTATGGCTGCTCTGATACTAGGTTTTTATTTGGCATTGCTAAAATTGTCTGATGTTAGGCTTGATGTTTCTGGGGACACAGCAACCCAACAGAATGCACAGCCTACACTCAGAGCTGTGTAAAAACATCCATAAATCACACCACTCCTCTTTTAGATATACAGATCTGACTTAGACGCCCATCCCTATTAAAACACGTGGGAAGCAGCTACAGAACAAATGGGTTCTTTTATCACAGTGAAATTTTGGTTCTTTGGGTTGATTCTATCAGAGGACTTGGAATGGCAGTATTTTCACAGGTACTTTCATCTATCAGGAAAAAAGAAACACACATTAAAATAATACAAATCTCCATTTACCTGATTCAATTTTATTGAGTATTTTTCTTGCACACTGTACAAAGGCCTCTTCAACATTTTCCCCTGTTAGTGCACTTGTTTCCAAGAACATTAGCTCTGCATTAGACACCAGAAAAACAATCTCAAAAGCAGGTCTGGAATATATGATCTAGTAATTCAAAGCATGAAAGCTAGAAACAATAAACATTTTCTTAAGGAGAACTATTGTTAAATAGTATGGTCCAGGTAAATTAGCTTTTGACAGCAAAACTACAAAAAACTTCCTCTGAAATTTATACATTAAAACGACAACGTTGGAATACAAAGATAATAATCTGGGCTGTGTATGCAAATTTGCACATGAAATCAAGTAACTTTATATAGTCAGTTATAAGTAAAAGGATGGCCTGCAGCCACAGTCGGTAGAAAATACTATGTCTAATTGATTTATAAAAGCAAAATTAGATTTTACTGATGGTACAACTGCAGCACAGATACTAAAACTGACACTGGATTTAACCACCACAGAAATGTGTCCTCAGACTGGAAATTCTGAATACCACAGACCAGGCAACAGTTCTCTGAATCCATGCCTTGCACTGAATTCAATTCCCCCTGAGTAAAACTCATTGCTTCCAACTGCAGCACATCCCATCCAACCCTACAGACTATATTCTATAATTTATAGAATCTGTAAGATGCTGAAAACTAGGAAATTGTGCTCTTCATTTCCCCCTCAGCCCTTTGACAGCAAGGTAGTACCCTAAATTGTATTACATTCCCTATGGAATACATCTCTACGAAGAAGGTATTACTTAAGTAGCAGCTGGAACTGGAAGAATCGCTAGTAGTTTGACTTATATAGTACACAGACTTCTCACTGCAGGCCCTCTCCTCTCTCTATACCTCATGTTCTGGCAGAACTCCCTTTTCTGTAGATATCTGACAAGGTACAGTGGACAAAATACTCCCCAGCTGCACAAAAAATAATTTTAAGTATTAAGCATTTGTGAATAACTAAAGAAGATTTTGTACTACTTACCATTTTCTTGTGCAAACCGGGATGCTTCTAAAAAAGTAACTTCACGATCTGCATCAAGATCCTTTTTGTTTCCACATAGTATTATCACAATATTTTGACTTGCTAACATTCTTGCATCTGTCAACCAATTAGTAAGTGCGTTGTAGGTTTCCCGGCTACGTAGAAAATGACATCCTTTATTATCATTTCCAGTGAACAGATCACTGAACTAAATCTCAGAAAGCAAATCTGCATCTGTGGCAAACCACAAATTGCTGCTAGTCAGGCAAGTCACCTACACATAGAATCATAGAATCATAGGGGTTGGAAGGGACCTCGAAAGATCATCTAGTCCAACCCCCCTGCCAGAGCAGGGTCACATCTCAATGTACCAGCTATGAACTGGGAAGAGTATCAAGTTCCTTCATGAAACTATTTAAAAACGTGAAAGTTCTTAAAAAGCAAGATAAAATCAACTACAATAAATAAATAAATAAATATGCACAATAATAAAATCCCCTGTTAATGTGTAAAGGTAAAATTTTAAGGGCTAATCTAGTTTCAGCCTTTTACAAATGAAATTTTGGGATGACAGAATGAGTTACAGTTTAAGATGGAATTCAACTGGTACTTAAGTTTCAGGTGGGACTGTAAGAATTTACTACACTTGTGGAGAATTGTGTGCCTAAAGTTTCTCGTTTGTGTCAAGAGCAGTAATAGTGCAGGCAGTTACGCTGCACACCCCCGTTAGTCGTGATAGTGGTGGTCAAAGATAAAGCCTTCAAGCAGCAGGACTGATGCACGAGTCCAACTGACCTTAAGCACACAACACAGATTTCACAAATTGCCCAGTGAGCACTCCACTCACAGGACAAAAAGCAACAGATCTAGCAAATCATCATTGAGCAACACAAAACGTCTGTGACAAGTATCAGTCAATGGTGGCCAGGGAAAAAAAAGGAAAAAGTGGCATGGTAAGCTATTCTACTGGCTACCTATAATATTGAAAAATAAGATGGAGAGAGAAACAGAATTTTGAACTATAGTTAAGGAACGGGAAATAACATAGTTAAGGTAGAACTACATTCTCCAGAGGATGACCTGTTACGGAAAAGTGCCTGAAGTCTGCTCTTAGCTTCTGTTGCAAGGCTTCCTGAGTGAGTGGTTGTACACAGTCCACCATGATTAGAAGACCTACTGGTGGGCCAGTCCTCCCTTTGAGACTGTTCACATTTATGATATCCATAGTAACTCATGTAAGCAAGTTCCAAAACTTAAATACAGACTAAAAAAGCAATACTTTTTACAATTTTCTTATTGTCCATTCTCTGTTAGAGGGGGGATCAATGTGTGTTAATTGTATCTGATAGTTGATAAGCAAAAGAGTTGCTAGCTTTCTTACCTGGTTATATCATAGACAAGCAGAGCACCTGCAGCACCTCTATAGTAACTTCTCGTTACAGACCTGAAATACAATTACACATGTACATCTATGTAGTAACTCCATTGTTTCAAATCTGAGTTAATAAAATGCAATCTTGATTACAAACCAAAATTCTCATTTATATATTTTAAATAAAGGGTATTTCAGACAACATTATCAGTTATGCAAGTGCAGACTACTCACAATTAGATTTCTAACAAAGCTTTTTCACTAAATATAGCTGTATAGGGATTCTCAAAGTCCATTATGACCAGTGTGCTGCTGAAGCTACACATTATCATACTATATGGCCCAGCAGAGAACTGGGAGCTGATGGTGATACCTATGGCATGAAAATAGCATCATTAACTTATATTTGAACTCTCAGTTGTGAGGAGAGAATTAGCAAAGTAGCTGTCATTGAATAATTTAAGACTTTAAGTTGAAGAGGAAGAAGCAAGGAAAGCAAAACAAAGCATCCTTCAAATGGCAGAGGAAGAAGAAAATAGACTGCTAAGTACACAGAGGCTGATCAGCTTTAAAAAGAATTAGATTATAAAATACCACAGAAAAGAAAGGATCTGCAAGTCTGTGAACACTCTGAACTTGAAAGAGCAGAAGTAGCCTAAGCATCTGAAAGTACAGAGCCTTCAAGCTCCTCAGAATCCCAGGATACCTGGCCAACACACTGGAGAGATCTCTATTAATGAGACTACATAGCACTGCCTAGCTTTGCCTAGTCACGGATGTATTCAAATAACTTGTCTAATACGGGACATTTATCTGGATTCCTGCCCATGACTCAGACTTCTATCACTATAGCCATCTTTATAAACCACTGATCTCCACAATAAAACCAAAGAATCCTCCTCAATATACAAAACTGTGATGTCCTTTTGATGGTTAATAGACTCAGGAATACATTAGATCTTTATTGAGTTTGATCTACACCTCAGATGTATGACACAGTTAAAAAACAGCATTAAAAGTACATTAGTGGTTCTGATACAAATACACTGCTTTTTCTTGAAGAAATGGAGATCTCAGTCTTTGTAGAAGTGTATTTAGCCAAATGTAACAACTGATTTTCCCTCCCTCCTCTAATAAAAAAATATATTATTAAATTGTTCATTCTTATGCAGATTATCAGTCTACAATTTACTGGCATTTACTTATTCCAACCAACAGAAGGTCTTCTAAACATGGAGTTAAGCACAGGCAGTTAAAAAAGTATTCTAAGTCTGGCTGGCAAAGAAACTTTTTGAAATGTATTCTACTCACATACCTCAATTATCCCAGAAAATATCCAATGGAAAAAAAAGGCAGAACCTCAGATCCTGCAAGTCGGTGTTGATTTACTGAAAGTAATGGATCTATGTTGCTATGTCCAAGTTGGAAAATCTGGCCTAGTTAATAGTATGAAAGCAGACAAAATTCCACTGAACAAGAAACTATGTGGACTCATGAGCAGGGAGAAAATACCCAACACTCACAGCAATAATTTAATAACAAATATTTAATAAAACAATTGAAAAGGGTACCTGAATCTCTCTTGTCCTGCTGTATCCCATATCTGCAATTTTACATATTTACCACCAACATTTACGATCTTTGAACCAAACTCCACTCCTATAGTATGATTTGAGTCATCCTTGACTAAGAAAAAAAGAAAACCAGACTTACTTGAAGAAGAGTGAATACTTTCAACCTAATCCAATTTACATATAATCAAAACTCTTCAGTGTTCAAATCACAAGCTACTTCCTCAACCATCAAATTCAGTGTCACTAATAAGTGTCACTACTGCCACAATTCAGAAATAAACATTCTTACGATTTTTTAACATCCTATTCAATTCAAAATTACTACTAGAAAGGCCTGCCTTAATAAAATCTTCTTCAGTTCCCATCAATAAATGACAAGACAATTTTTGGTTTTCACCTGTGTTTTCTAACATTTTGATGCCATTGAAAGTTAAAATGAACGAAAAAGCAGAACACAAAAAGACAGTCCTGCCCATAAATAAGCAAGAGCTACTTCTTCTTCAACACACTAAGTAAAGATATTTGCTATATGTACAGTGCTGCTATTACAGATTCTCAACAATATACAACAGACCATAGGTGATGGTTCAAGTTAAATCACAGAATCATGTAATGCTCCCTTGGTGATGTCACATTATCTGAGAGCTGTTCCTCAATATATAAGGTGAATTATCATTCAGTTGAGAAAGCTAACATTTGCCTTAGGTTTACAAAGGTTTCTAAATGTCTTATATTTTGTTTAATCATGATGCTAAATGCACTACACAACAGGACATTATTTTTTCTATAATCTATTAATTTCTAAATAACACAGAATGGAGTCTCTACCAGTATTTATCATAGAACATAGTCCTTAACAAAGAACTTGGAGTGTCTATGTATTTAGAAAGTCTAGATGTTGGGAAACTTAACTTCTAACAGGCTTTCTTTCATCTGCTCAGTATTTTTTTAAAAAGATCCAAGCCCATAGCTGCAAGGATAATGCTCACAAAAAATTAATTGTGTATTTTCATTAACATCCTCTTCTATTTAGTTGAGAGTAAAAAAGAATACTGCACAATATCAGGCTTTTCATTAGAGAGAAACAGGGCGCAGTTAAGATTTACAGCCTAGTTCTGAACATAATTCTCAGTCGAAATCCTCATTTATACAAGCAAGAGAATCATAGGAACTTCTATACTTATGTAGCCAGCACCTTCATCTGTGGTTCAAAGCAATGGAGAACTTTTACTGTGCTCACATATACTTACATTTCTTTTCAATAAATTGGTGTAGTAAGCAGGATTTTCCAGTTCCAGCATTTCCTATGACCAAGAACTTAAACAGGAAATCTGAAGATTGAAAGACACACAGAGAAACAACTGTTAAATTTATGCTCACATTTTTGTCACAAGACCACACACACAAGCCAGCTATTCTCTAGTAGCTGCTATTTCAAAGAGGAGGGAACAGCTGATAAAATTAGCAAACTAAAACAAAAATAAAGAATAAAGCAATATATTCAATAGTGATGTTACAAAGTAAGAGCTAAGAATTCTATCTGGTGATGGAGATACAAGAATGACAAGAGATAGAAATGGCTGAAGTCAGTTAAAATAGGCTAAATTACAGATGTATGCTTAGCTTGTATTCCAGCAACCTCTTATAAGGGTACGTAAGCTATTAGCTATAGTCAGTACAAATGCCCTATATAATAATGGGGCTTCTTAAAATCTATGGGTTTGTACTTATTAATTTTTTTAAAGTTTTATCCACATTAATTTGAACTTTTCTATCCTACCTGCTTACTACTCATACTTTAATACTTGTGAAGCTGGAACAGCTACAATATTTCCAGGCAAGAAGTAATTTTTATTCTGGGATGGCTGCTTTCATATTTCTTCCACATGCTAAACTAAGATTCAGATACTTCTATCACATACCTATTTATTAACCATTTACATCAGTATTCATTAGTAAAATCTAATCAAGATTTGTGATCCATTTGTATTATTTTAACAGTTATGTATAACACTTTTATACCACCTCCTCAAATCTGCTTTCAGTCTGACTAAAGACTGAAAAAAGCTTCTTACTCTTACCACTCTCAAACACATACACTGATTTAGAAAGTTTACAATTGCTTCCCCTAATATATAGTCATCAAGGTAACCTTTACAATCCCTGAAAGATTCATGATATATTTTTCAATCACCAGCAGCTTTTTTTTTACAATAATCTTTATTACTTTATTGCACAGTTTCTCTTATAAACATAGCAAGTCTGCAGAAGACATCAGTTAAGCATGCAATGAGAGGGATTAAGTTTGCAACATCAACAAAAGAAAAACCTAACATTAATTTAATTAGCAGTGATCAAAGCTGTCAAATGAGTTACATATTGGCTGAGGAGATGGCAGAATAAAAACAAACAAACCGTAGACAATGCTAAGTAAGACAAAACACCAATATGTTACTCTATCAGAACCTCATTTGAGTCTTAGTCGTACAAATTGAACATGCACACAAATCTATGTGCTCATTCCATTTCATGCAGAAATTATTTGTTATGGTTCATCAAGAACACCTAGCAGTGGTAAAAGCAACAAGGAATTTTTTCATGTTGTAACAAAACTCCCACTGTTGAAAAGTCACTAGCAACACATGGCTATGAATCCTGGAAATGTCCACCATCTGTTGCCCTCACCTGTACTCCAAATTTTATTCAAATTTAAAATGAGGTAGTATTTTACTAAGGATTTTTTTTTTCACTTTTGCATTATTTCTCTTGTTTCAAATGTTGCAACAAGCTTAGTATAGAGTCTGTATTCTACCCTTCCCAGAAAGAGATTGCTGTTTCTTGCTCACAAATATGACCATTTACACACTCAAGACATTCTGTTCCAAACTCCTCTCATTCTTCACGCCCCCACCCAGCTGCTCATGCTTTCTGGATGAAAAAATTGGTTACAAAAAGGATTTTGCTTCAGGTTGTGAAAATGGTGTGTGTTATCTCCTCCAAAGAAGGGCCCTTCATGTCATCTCAAATGCAAAACACATTGACTGAGAATGCTTCATTCTATCTCATCCCACTGTTAGTATGAAATGTAAATAACATCAATAGCCCCAAAGTTTTACATTAAGAAAAAACTCACCTCTGAAAGAAAGCCAGATTTCTCTTTTTTATGGACCAAATATAACTAGTTAGCTGCCTTTTGTACCTTCATGCATATTTAAGCTACTGTGGGTGTTTGTAATCTCACTGGTTTTACCACTTTCTGAGAGCTTCTCAAAGTACAAGATGTTCTGAAACACAGTCACAATCAAAATAATCTGTTTCTGGCCTCTGCAATTTTTTAAAAAATCCAGTCAAAATTGGTTCTCCATGTATCTGGTGAATGCTGTTTGTCAGATTTTCTTTTTAAAAACCGCTACAAAATTCAAGTCTACTTTTCTTTTTTTTCTATGGAACACTCATATTATTGACCATAGTATAACAGCTACTGTAAAAAAATTAAACCAGGAAAAGAGCAAAACCAAAACTACACTAATTTGCACTATGATTGTAAGCACTGGTTGTTAAGCATGGTGCATGAAGCCATGTTTGTGCAACCCACAAAACTATGATGAACAGCAAACTTAACGTGCTGCTCTGTTTTACACAGACCAGCTGTAGGCCAGTGAGAAACTGAGACCATGGTATCACTGTCACAGGCTGACTTGGAATAACTTAAGAACAGCAGCATATTTTTCCTAGGGTGTTATAACAGCTTTGCTTTTTACTCTGAAAGGAAGAGTGATATTTGGGGATTTTATATTAATATCTTTAAATTGGTAACATGCTCTAACAGCACTTAATAATAGACTCCCAATTCCAACTGAGATTCTAGTGCACCAGACAACTTTAAAAGATAATCTTTCCTACAAATAAGTCACTTAGAAGCTGACTCACTGTCTGCTTACTTGGTTGACAAAAATTTTTTATTTTCCTCTGCCAAAGTAGCAATAGATTTTCTACAATGAAACTTGAAACTGCAGTTACAATTAATTTGTTTACAGTACTGAACAGAAACATGTTTTAGTCTACCACAGAATGGAAATCCCAAAATCTTATCATAAAAAAATTAAAACCTTTCTGCACCAAAGAAGGCAACATCTCCAAACACATACTGGTTCACAGAGCAAATTACACTTTAAAGTTACATTCACAAATGTAACTGTGCTTCTATCAGTTTCAACTTGAACTTTAGGTAAATGTTTCAAAATAACAAATGGCTTTTTTTTTTCCTTGTCCCTCCTTGCAGTTTATTATATGTACAAAGTATTCCGTATTTCCTGAAATGTATTATCCAGTGCTTGTGGATAAACTGTTAACATAAAATCTTTTTATTTATTTATATTTACTCTTTTCCACTTCACCAAATGCAACCCACTCTAATGTTTGCACTACTGCTTAATTGCTCCAGTTTTTCCTTTTGGCCTCCTCTTCCCAGCGGAGTAAAGTTACTTCATTCCAGTTAGCTGCCAAGCCTGTCATCCTAGAGAAGTTTCTCTTTTGAATTCTGTTTGTTTTCCTTCGTGGAAAAGCTGAAAAGCAACATCACTCAGATGTTACAAATGCTTGTTAGCATGCTGGCTACTGAAAAGGTCTAGAAAAGTTGAAGTACTTGGCCTCTAAATACGATCATTATTATACAGAAAGGATTGAGGACAAAAAAATTAACTCTGTGCCAAAAGGAAAAAGGGTTACAAAACATGCGCTAGAGAAAGCATAAAGGGATGAAAGGCAGCGCAGCATAGCTGTTTAATAAAATAAGGCAATATAAATAATCAATTTACTTCCCTCTGTGAGCTACATGCATCACCTGATCCCAAACTGAGTAGGGTGCACAGGGAACAAAGCTTATTTTCTAGCATAGGTGAAAAGGAGTAAAACTGTGGATCCAGCCCAAAGATGCAACAGTAGCTAAAACTACAAGGGAGGAGGAGGGGGAGCTGAGAGGAAAGAAGGGAGACAATTGTGGCTTTGACTCAAGTACCAGCAAAAACAGAAGGTTGATGGGGAAACCACCCCCAGACATCCAACCTCCTCCTCTGACTGAAGTTTACTTCAGCAGAGGAATAACTGAACAGCTTCTGAGCTACTGCAGCTTAATCTCTAAAATAAAGCAAGAATTAAATTGTTTATTATATGCTTGCTAATACAGAAGGGGGAGGAGAGGAGAAAGATCAAATTATATCCTCAAGTCATGCCCTCTAAGCAATAAAATCAGTTTTGAAATAAACCAAAAGCCTGGGTCACAAATACAGAGACCATCGGATATTTGGAGGTGGAGAATGGAGAAAAAAAGGATGAATCAAATTGCCCACAACAAAAGGAGTTTGGTTTTTTTTAAGGGACAGAAAGACTAAACATTCTCTGACAATGACAAAGGTTGATAAACCCTTGTGACCAGTCTGGGAGTAGCAGATACTCTGGGAGAAAACACAGTGAAGTAGGGACTCAAGGGATTTGACTGGAATCTTACATATCACATTTACTCAAAGGTAGCACAACCTTTCTTCTATCATTTAAAACCCGAAAGTTTTGTTACCTTTACATCTACCTATTAAGTGTAAGCTATTTTCTGTTAGTCTATATTTACTTATACTATTTATTTTATTTTGTAACACAAAGCCATGTACATTTTGCATTGGGAAACAGGAGAAAGTATGCAAGTGTTGTTAAATGGTAACTCTCTACAGAGAGGACATTACATTTCAGAAAACTCAAGTTAAGATAATTTCCCT
>NW_009954494.1:423816-426252 GCF_000747805.2 Chaetura pelagica
CCCTACAGATAAGAGATTCGCTTCCAATGTTACAAGATAAAATTTTTAAAGAATGACCTTCTCCTCTCCCAAAAGCAGCAGTAAAATGTTCTTTCCCGACTAAGTCTCAAAATGAATGGAGTTCATGAATGGAGTTCAGGAAGAGATGCGTAAATTAACTGAGGTGGATAGCGAGGTATGATAGGTAGAAAGCACAGGTCAGAATAAAGTCTCTTTATTTGTTATGGATTGAGAAAAATATTGAAAAAATACTCCCCTTTCAAAGGGAAGAGAAGTTGAAACCTCACAGGAAAGGTATAGTAATCAAAAAGTCAGACATCAAAATGACATTGAAAAAAAGCCCCAAACCTCCAACGACCTCCCTGAGACTATCTTCCTGGGGTGAAAAGCTTGAGGTTACACAATTAGAATGGATCATAATCCAGGTGATACGAAGAAAAATCCAGTTCATGAATAAGCATCTACAAAGGCAGTAACTACAAGGATTCCAGCACTGAGCTGACCACTGATCTCAGCCACCAGGGGTAAACTGCCCTAATACTTCTGTCATCCTTGATGACCACTGTAACAGCTGGTCAGAAAACAGCTTGTGAGGACAGTGAGCACATTAAATCCCAGAGAGTTCATCAAGCACACAAGATTTTATCACATCATACTGTTTACTTTGAACTGTCAATTGGGCTGCTAAATACAGGAACTGGACACTGCAAAATTAGGTACTGGTCACTGTCAGAGATGGTACTGCAACTATTAAATGTTATGTTGTAACTTGGTTTTTGTTCTTCTGTCTACTCTAAACCTTGACCTTCTCAAGAACTTTAGAGCTCAGAAATTTTGTAGCTTCTGTAAGAACAGAACAAACATTGAAACTCAAAAGATAAACATACCAAAAAATTTAACAAAGAAATGGGACAGATGACAACAACTGCAAGCCTTCAATTTTAAGGGCTTGTCATCTAAGACACCAAAACAATTGAAAAGTATGGGCAGTTGTAGGCTTACAATTGCTATTTTATATCACTGGAACAACCCAAGCAATGCTGAAATGTACTTATTTAAGATACAACAATCTATTTAGCTTGCTTACTATTACAGCATCAAGAGAGAAGCACTGCTGAATTTCTGTCCATCATTTCTGGTTGTCTACTCACTCGTTTGCTTAGAGACCACCAATCCCCCTACAAGACCAGCCAAAGCAATCCCAGTTCTTCATCACAAGAGTTCAGAGCATGAAGAATTATTTAAAATTTGCATCTAAATCAATGAACCTCCCTGGTTTCTACATATAAGCTTTACATGTTTCAAGAAAGTATGGAAAAAATAAGCAGGGTCTTGATACCCTAGTGTTTGCACATCAAGGGCTGCCCCACACTTTTGCCTCATTCTGCTCCTTAGTTCCATGCACTTGCTGTACAATGAAGCACTGACCAGTGGGATAAAACATCTGCAACATAAGCACCGGTGACCAGGGTATTGAAAATAAACTGACTTACATAGCAGAAATAGTCAGGTCAGCCTACCAACAAGAACTCATGATGCCCATGCCAGTCTTCCTTGCAGATAGCAGAGTTGTTGTGTTCAATATTGCTGTAATTATCCAATCTATTCCTTATTTTCAAGACTCTGGTCTAATAGCAAGAAAATGCAAGTGCAGCTCTAAAGTCTGAACAGCTGCTGAGGAGAAGATATTGCAGCTTACAAAGCTAGAAAAAGACAAGTGAAAGGGTATTATCGCAGGATTCAGTTCTGATCTTACTCTCCAACAACCTACCATACGGACCTTGGAAATGCTTACATGTGTGATAGCATTTTTATACAGAAAAATATTACAGCACATCATGTTACGGAAAGGGGAGAGAAAGCAGATTGATTCCAGCAAACAGAACGGCTTCAAAGTTATAAAGAAATTAACCCTATTCAGTCACTCCCCGTCTCCTCCACCCAGCCAGCAATTCTAGCACCGATTCACTTGGTGTCTCCGCGCTCCCTGCGGTGCTTCCCCGCCGGGAAGGCGCTGACACCGCCCGCTCCTGCCCCTGCCCACGCCTTCCCACCGGGCGGCCACCCACGCTGACACAGGGACACGCTCACGGGACGTCTGAACACGGTCACTAATCTTTGTCCCTCACGGTCGCTTCTCTCCGCTGCTCGCACACGGAAGACACCCGGGCTGAGCTCCCCCCGGCCCTCAGGAGGGCACCGTGTCCCGCGGAACCAGCGCGCAGCTTCTCCCAGGGGACACGCTCGGCAACTTTTCCTTCCTTCTCACGCCACCACAACAAGCGCTGTCCCCGCTCCCGAGCCCACGCCTCACCCACATGTGGAGCCAGGACCTCCTCACCACGAGAGGCAACTGCGAACGGCACCGGCCCTGGGTAGGGACACCGGCCCGGGGCAGGGACACCGGCCCGGCCCGGGGAACCGCTGCCCGCAGCC
>NW_009954494.1:426542-478202 GCF_000747805.2 Chaetura pelagica
CCCCCCCTCCCCGCGCAGGCGCGGCGGCCCTGCAAGACGGCGCACGTGCGGGGCGGGGCGCGTCGTCCCGCTCCGCTGGGAAAGGCGGCGCCGGGCGGGGCGGGGGCCCTGGGAAAGGCCGAGCAGCTCCTTGGAATCCCCCCTGAGGGACGTGGTGTGTGAGCTGAGTGACAGGGCCTTTTGTGAGGGGCTCCTGAGTTCATTGCTCCAAGATAAGCACCAAGGAAAGTCAGGCCGTTGAATAAGCTGCCTTCAAGTGCTGTAGCCCTTGGTTTAGATTGTGTTTTTTTTCTTTTATGTCTTATTAACTGTGCTGTGATGCTGGCGAGTCTGGCAGCAAGGGGCTCTGAGGCTCCACCACGACAGCCCGCCCGTCTCTCCCCTCCCCGGGCAATCCTTCCTGTGTGTCCTGCACATCCTCTTTCCATGTCTGTTATTCCTGCCTTTTCCATCTGGTTGCTCACAGCTTCCCATCCTTTCCACTTCTACATCATCTTCCAAGACGTAGGGAAAACTGCCCGTCTGTCCCACGCGTTTCCTTGCACAGTCTGTTGCTGGTCAGAGGTCAGCTTTAAGTGCCTATCTCTGATCAGTGAAACAAAGCTCATCGAGCCAGCACCAGGAACCCTGCAGAGAATCTGCTGATCGTGCTCCATGTTGAGGATAGATACAGACAAACTTGCTACAGTTTTCAAAGAAACCAATAAACGGTAATTGGAGGTTATATACACAGGTTCCCAAAGTTATTATAGCTCTGATGCACAGAGAATACTGAGATCCAAAGATGTCACATGTGGACATTTCCCCAGGGTATGTGCTCTCCTTAGCACTGGAGGGAGCTGGAGTGCCTTCGCATGAGCCCAGTCACAGGGTATCACGGATGAAAATGTTGTGGCTGAAAGCTGCGCCCAAACCAGCATGTTCTGAGCCTGAAGTGGGGGCCTTTCAGAAATTTTCTCTCGTGTCACTGAATTCCTGATTTGTGTTGGCTATTTGTGGTCCAAAAACAAACAAACAAAAAAAACAACCAACCCAACCAAAAGTTAAGAAAAACAACCCCTACAATCCCTAAAGGTTGGTTAACACAGAAACAGGCAGATTTTACTAGAATATTAGAAATATGTCACGCTATGTCAAAAGGAGAACATGAAGGTTTAGCCATCTTGCCCTGTGTAAACACTACTTTAGGCTAAGAGACAGATCAGTCTTTTCAGATCTTGTTTTTATTCTGTGCATTTTGCAAGATAAGCTTGCCTAAATGGAGGTTGTATTTGATAAATATGTTACTCTGCTAATAGCACACTCCTCTGCTTCCAACCACCCTCTAAAATGTTTACATGCACATGCCAATAAAATACATTAAAGCTGTACAACTTTCTAGAAGAGCTGTCAGTGATACTGAAGAGGGAGATGGAGATAGGAAGAATGGTAAAGCAAAGACAAGACAACAGGAGATTGTTGGATGGTGTGTTTCAGTATTTCTGCTTTATAGAGAAAATCAGAACAACGGCTACAGCTAAGAAATAATCAAGAAAGATTGCACTGTGCTAGAGAGCACATAGCTGATACTTCCATGATTTGAGAACACAGGGTACTGTGTAAGACCATTCTTTCCTGAATAACACCAACAAAAAAATAATAAAAAAATAGCTAGATCTGACTTCATCAGCATCCAACTTGAGTATGAGGGTGAAGAAAACAAAAGGAAAAAGTTTAATTCATCTTCTGATCTACGGTATCTGTTGTTTACACCTTCTAGAAACTTCTGAGTCATGTAAAACCAGATATATTATGCCAAATTCTGTGTGCAGATCAGGCATTTAAATACTATCATTTGTTCCCCATGTCAGTTCCACCACAGTTATTGTGCCTATAACTGGTTGTGGTTGTGAAATTGCTGCCCAGGAAGCCATGTTGTGGTTTCTCTAAAAATGCTAATCTAATTTTTTACCAGTTTTTACTAACCAGTGTATCCTAATATTACTGTCTGTCACCTTAGTAATGGAAGAGGACCAACAAGATCTCCTCAGAACTAAACTCAGGATGGGATATGCTGTGAAAGCTCTTTCTTCCTCAGAAATAACCTGACTTGTAGGGCTTTGCAGGTTTGGATGCAGCTTTTAATGAGCTAGCACTGCAAGTGGCCAGATCCTTCTGTTTTCCTTTGCCGTACTGCAGGGAAACAAAGTCCAGCCTGGATCCCAATTTGGGCCGTGTCTTGGATCCACCTCCCGTGCGGGCTGAGGGCGGCTGGCCGGGCTGGGGGCAGCTCAAGGTGAGCCGGGCTGAGAGAGCCGTGGGACAAGCCTGGGTTTGGGCTGCAGGTGGCACTACAAGGCCGTGTGTGGCAGGCAGTGCTCTGCACGTATTTTCTGTTAAATACGGATGTGTGGCAGGCGGCTCAGCCTGAGAGCCTGGGGTCGAATGAGGGATAATGTTTTCTCCCGCACTTCCTTGTGTGCTGAGTGTGGAAAGTGACTCGGTGTGTGTGGAAGCTGCAGGCTTCAGCTGGATCTCAAGCAGTAATGGATTTGGCTCCAACAAGCCAAACGAAATATGAAGCTAAGTGATGGATACTCTGAGATTTCTGTGACCTGCTTGTACTCAGTGTCACTGGCTTTCTGTCTTTGTCTGAAAACAACTGACATCATCTGAACACCAGCACCTTCAGCTTCCACAGAAACTGTTGCTGCCCTTGAACATGCTTTTCAGTTAATGTAATTGCTGTTGTGCATGGAAATTTACAGGTTGGATACTTTTAAACTAATGGGCTAGTCCCTTGGCTGTTAGTCCAGAGTGATGGAAGCCAGTGAAGAAGGCGACTGCAAAGGTACATTGGTGCTATAATTGAACTCCTTTATCTTGCCCCATGGCAAACTTTTCCAAGAATAGATCCAAACTCCACAAGCTACACTACTCTGCTGGCAACTGGTGATGGTCAGAGCCCAGCATTCCTTATACTAGCAAAGTTTTTCCCTTTATCACACTCTCTTCACCAATAGGAGGAAGAAGGCAGCCACACTGTGTAACCTGGTATTTGTGAAGAGTCACCAGAGGCTTGGATAAGCTCATTTTAGAAAGCTTTATGCTATACTGCAGAAGTACAAATTCACCCTAATGTGGTATTGTGTACTGTCTCTTTTGGTCTTGCAGAACTCTATATAACATTTTTAGGTGTTTTGTGCCAGGAAACATATTAACACATTTTTACTGGCAAAAAGGTATACAGAAACCCTATATTTAGAAGAGATAGAAAAAACATTATGGGAAAAACCCCACAACATTTTAAAGTAAATCAGAACATAGACCATATCCTTCAAAAGCAACCAGTGATTTAATTTTGCAAGAATCATGTAACTGTAGTGAAGGGCCCCAAAGAGTTTTTTTAGCATGTCAAGAGAGACACAGTAAAATAAAGACAACAGACATTTGGAACATGTTACAAAAATAGTCATTGATAGTGTCTAGAACACAGGTTTATGTGGCACTCACTTGTGTTTGATTAAGTTAACCTCATGGTGTCACCAGTTAACTGGTCCACTGGTGAAACACAGTGATGATGGGATATAATTGACTGCATTTGTTCACTTTTAAAAATAGGTAGTGGCTGAGAGGTTTGATATTTTTAATGTCACATACTTGAACTGGAAGATTTGGCAAGAGATTACTCAAAGCAATTGTCTCTGATCAGAAGGACTCATGTGTAAGGAAAAGGTTTCTCATTTGTGTCTAGTTTCTCAAGCAAATATCCTTGAAGATGCACTGTAGCAGTTGGATTCAATTCTGCAGCTTCAGTTGCCTTGAATACAGCACCAGAAAGCAATCGAGGCTGCATGGCTCAGCAAGTAGTGCCTCTGTCTGGGTCAGTGTGAGCTGCATGTTCGAGGAGGCATTTGTCTTGTCACATCCTGGGATACAGATGATCAAGTGGTGTATCTCATGCCCACTATGTGCTTGTCCCCCAGCCAGTGGAATCAAGGACTCTTCCAAAATATACCATGTACCTGGGCCTTGCTTTGGTGGGGGCTGCAAGTAGCAGTGCAGCTGGACCCTGTCCCATGGAAGCACACACATCTCCATTGTTCAGATGCAGCCTAAACTCACACTGGTTGTCTGGGAACAATCTCTATCAGTGCAGGTTGAGAGGCACCCCTGGAAAGGGCTTCAGACCAGGGTTCATCATCATCTGTATGAGGACAGAATGGATCACCTTCTCTCCATTGGCTCTGTTACAGCAGGAGCTCAATGTAGACTTCAAAAAAATAACTTTTAAGTACCTAAAATAAGGACCCGATAAGGTCTTGCTTCATCTTCCTCTTCTCCTGGCCTTGCTTATGCAGATGGTAGAAGGACAGGGATGAGGCACCAGGCTGCTAGGGAAAACCACTGAGTCCCCTGGGCCTGTTCCCTGCTGTCCTCCCTCTCTGCCTCCCCAGGGACCCGTTGCTGCCAGCACACTCACAGCAGCCTCTGCTTGCAGCTGCTTTTGGAAGCAGCCAGGAGGTGTGTGCCGTCGGCTGACAGTATATTATTTTGCAGCTTCTAGAGCCTGCTACTGACAGTTCATGCCATTGTAATTACAGTGGGAAACATTTTGTTCAGGTTTGGCCAGCAAAGCCAAATTTTAATATGCTTCTCTTCCTCTCTGAGCTGGTACATAGCTTTACACATGCAGTCTGTAGTGACATTGTTGCCTCTGAAAGGTGCTTTCATTAAATAATTTAAACAGAGTTTGGAGCTCCTGGAATATGTTTTGTTGTGTGCACAGATGTGATGAGAGGTAGACCTGGCGGGACACAGGCTGGCAGTGCTAAGCTGTACTCTGTGGAGAGAGCTCCCTGAGCAGCAGATGAGTCCTCTGGTCATGATATGATGTGGTTTTCCACTGCAGTGTTGTTAAAATAAGCTGTAACTGCATGTCATGCTTTGGCACTATTGCTCTCCCTCCTGCATGGGGTGATATTACACAGCCATGAAGGCTGGGACAGGCCAGATTCCACATAAAGGGGCCAAAGAAGGACACATTGCACATCTGTCATGGCTGTAAGGAGACCTCAGTAACTGGAAGAAGCCTGGGAGAAGATAAGGCAGCCATGTGTGAGGGGATGTCTAAAATCTTACTGTGGGTTAAAACATTGCTGTGGTTTTACACGAGTATGGAGATGTGGTCTGTGCCAAGATGGTTTGGGAATACTGGTCTGCAGTGCAGTGTTAGGCCTTTCATTACTAAATATGTACTAAATTTCTCTGAAACCACAGAATGTTTGTCTTACAAGGTGCAAGATGAACATCTTTCAACTTGCTATTAATGAAGCATTATACAAATGATCTCTTAGTAATGGATCATCTATTAAGTGATCAGACTTCAGATTATTTTATTTTAGACACACATGAAATTCAGAACAACTAAAGTCTAAAGTTGCTTTTTTTTCACAATATTTTGGTATAAAAGCCGAATAATTCACTTTGTGTTTGCTGGGACAGAGGTGACTGAGCTGCACCATCTGGGTGAGGTGTGCAAGCTCCCTTGTGCTACAAGGAAGAATGTTAGACATGTTTGAGTGTCTGAGGGAAGAAACTGTGCCTAATTATAACAATATCTGTTTTGCAAGTGAACTTCTGTTCCCAGAATGCAATTGTGTCTCTGGCCATGCACATCATTTTTCATGGCCGTGTTTCTTCCTGATTCACCTTCACTTGTAGATAACCTTTTGCCTTGTAGCTATACTTTTCCATGGTATTTTTTTGGAAAAGAAAAATTTGAAAATAATCATTGTCTATGAAGTAGCTTTTTTCCTTTCTTTGTTTCCCCCCCAAATTACATCATCAAGGTGACACTTTGATTGAAATGAATGGGCGTGGATTTCCATCCAGCCTACAGTGCTAATGACTGAATATTTTTACTGATGGCTTATATAAAATATGTTTGATGATCCTATCTAGCTTCCAGCTGTCACACAAAACCCACAGAGATCTGTTATCACCAGTTAGAGGAGAGACTGAAAACAAACAAGGCAGATATGTTTTCCAGTGAATGTTACAGAATTTTTAAGTCTGTTTGTAGACTTGGCCCTCCTGTGTTTCTCTTCCAAACCCAGCTGAATGTTTTTGTTCTTTTTGGCTTTTCAGGTGTATTGTACCTACATCAGTGTCTACAACTGGGTACATCAGAGGCAGTAGCAACACCTCTTGTTGCCAGTTACAAGTCCCACAAAAGGGCAGTTCCCTTTCTCAGCTGTGCAGGTGCACTTGGCAGCATTTTCTTCTGGCTAAAAGCATATGCTTAAGCCTGGTTCTCACATATTAAGGTCCCTTTGGACCACCCTCTCATTGTAAGTGTCCCTGAAGCAGGTACCTGAAGCGCAGAATTCAGCTTGTAGCTCACTGGGATTGGGGACAGTGACTCCCTTCAGCCACAGGCACAGAAATTCAGATCAGGTGTCCATTAAGCCATCCTAAAACAGCTACCCTGCCTACTCTACTCGGATGCTTGCACACGTGTGTGCCCATCTGTCAGGATGGCAGCAGGCCCAGGCTGGTCGGGTCCTCATCATAGGTGCTGGTACTGTGCCTTGTGTGGTGCTTTGGTACCTGACCTCCATATCCTGGCAAGTGACCTCCTAGTGGCATGGTGGCCTTCTCAGACAGCTAGCACATGTGTAGCCAAACAATATTTTTCACTCTTGACCACACTTGTTGACCTGCACTTCAGCAGAGGAGGAAAAAGGGCTCAGGGGCCATTTGACAGATACATGAGTTGTCTTGCAGTGGGCAGCTTGGAAGTTCTCACAACATTTCTTCTTTTAAAGAACAGGGAACGTATGCCAGTAAGGGTCTTGGGTTGTTCCATGGAAGGTCATGCCAATGTCAATCCATGGCAATATAAAGGAAATGAGTTTAAAAAAAAAGAAAATAAGAAAATCCTGCTGAGCTCAAGGCATAAACTGAGCACTTGCTTTGCCAAGTGGATGAAGCATAAATAACAAGAGAACAGATGAGGTTTTCTGTGCTGCAAAGTAAAGTGAGAAAGAAATGGGACTGAGCAAAATCCTAGTTACAGCTGAAAATATCAAGATGCATTTGATTCTCTGCAAAAACAACTGATCATCATGGAAACCTATACAAACACCTATTTGTTGGCTTTTGTGATTAAGCCATGAAAGCTCTGCTGATGTGTTGATTTCAACATTGGCTGGGTGGTCAAAGTCACTTAAAGGAATTCAGTGCATCAGAAGCAGTGTATGTCAGCTTCTGCTGTGAGACTGGAGAATAATTTTCTGATACCACTTAGCTAATGAGAGGATGCCCATACTCCAAGGATCACTGACCGTGCTCCGTATTTTGGCTCAGGATTAAATTTTACTACAGCCGAGACACACAATCCCTCTCTAAGTTCCAGAAATCTGATTTAGGTCTGCATAAGGTCCTTAAGTATAAAGCCAATGTAAACAGCACAGGACTTAATGGAAATCCTATAAAAGTATAAATCCAGTGGATTTACTTCCTGAAGCAGAAGCAAGAGTTAGCTGTGCAGAAGCTACAATTGATGGAGCATGCCTAACCTTATGTTCTACAAGGCATCTTTTACAGCAGTGTTTAAGTGCCTTGTACATCAAGGAGATTCACACTAATTAAGACAGAAAAGTCTGTTTTCACTCTCTCCTTCGGGGGCTCATGCAAGGTTATTTTGGATGCTCCTATAGGTTGTTTCTGCTGCATACATTTAAAAGGACAGTCTGCGTCATCTTCTGAGGGTACATTGTGCAAGTCTGCTCTTCTTTCTCATGGCAGAAAACTTAATTGCCCAGGATGCTTTTCTGTCAGCTTCTGCACCTTGCACATGTTTGATTATGTTTCCTCTGCACAAGGGCTTAGAATATTTTTGTTAGTAGCAACATGAATGTCACTCCTTCTGAGATTGCAAATAGAGATGTTTAAGGAGATTTTCCTACAGCCTTTCTGCATGGAAATTGTATTAAAAGACTTAACAGGACTGAAGATATTTGGCCTAGGTTTCCAACTGTGATCTTCCTCTAATGGGATAACTCACATTATGTGCATGGTCCAGAATGATAGGAGAAGACCCTGGGTCTGAATAAGCAATTTGTAGATACAGAAAAGTTCCAGACGCAAATCACGCAGAAGTCCAGAGGCAGGAGTTTGAAGCTTTCTCTGTTGGAGTCATTAACAAAGATAGCACTGGATTATTCACTGCTATTAGGTGAGTATCTCAGCTCTAAATATTCCCAATCTGTATTTCTGCAAAACTAGCACTTCTGTCAGGTGTGGGAGAAACCCTCCTGGCTGACCTGATAAGAAGATTACAAATTGATACACAGACTATTTTTGGAAGGAAATTTTAATACATCTTCATTGTTTAATGTTGCTGGTAAGGACTTTGGTCCTGCATTAGTAATCAGATTTTGCTACTGTCATGCTACTACTAATTTCTGTTACTAGAAAGATTTCTGTTTGATCAATTGTTAATACTGCAAGTTAAATCATAACCTATGCAGCTACAGTACACCCAGGGCTTAGAGACATTCTAAATTAAAGCTAACAGTAGTTGCTGAACCTTTCTGTTTGCCTTAGTTGTATTTTAAACAAAAAATGCCCCTATTCTAATTATACATTTACTTGGGTGTTTTTCTCTTGCTAGTTTTTTTTGGGTTGCATCATACAGTGGCCAAGAATTTTTCTCAATTATTTTTCTGGTCATACTTTTTGTCTTAGCTTGCACAGTTTACATTTTCACTGCCACTCTAAACCCGTCACACCTGTGGACAAAGTGAAGTTGGACAGCCATGTTTGTATCTTCCTGCTACACACTTAAAATGGAGGCATTGAATTAATCCTCAGTCTTACAACTGATGGTTTCAGCATGACCAGAAATGGTTGGTTTTGCATAAATCTCAGCATCTTGTGAATCACACATGTACAGGTAGAAACTCCAGTTTGACACAGACAGGATCTTCCTGTCCCAACAGCAAGAACCATTAAGGGATGAAGTGTGTGGGCTGCCAAAATGCATATAGTTCTTAAATTATGTGCTGCAGTATTATGGCAGATAATAAACCTGTGTGAGTATAATTATTTTAAAATTATTTCTAGAAGTAAGTAATACAGTTAGCAAGTGATATTTTGTTCTTAAATTGTAAAACTTTACCATGTTATCTTAGCTCTTATCAACAGATTTATTTCCCTATCCATTTATTTTTTGCTGAAAGTGATATTTTGGTCATGTTATCTTAGCTCTTATCAACTGATTTATTTCCCTATCCATTTATTTTTTGCTGAATAATCATTCTTATCTTCTTTTGTTAGTCAGATGACATATTATGAACTAAATCCATTACAAGTTTGTCTTTTGAGGCTGATGCATTTTGCATATACAACTTTGCCTAATAGTTTACAGGTTTCCAGGAAAGGTCCTTCCTAACCATAAATGTATACAACAGGTTCTGCTATCAAAAAGTTTTTACAAATGGGCAAATCTAAACAGCTCACCAAGATATCCAGAGTGTCTGCTGGATATCCTGGTGGCTTTGCCTCAGATCTTTCATAGGGTTAAAAGGCAACCTGCTCCTCACCACACCATCCTATAGTGAGCATCTTTTCCTGTTTCAAGTTTCTTCAAGTATTTCCTAATTTATGGACTCTTAATTTGTGTTCTTGTTATTTGGCCAAACATAGGAACTTCTGCCCCTGCCCCAGCTCATGCTGAAGAAACACATTCCAGATTTGTGAACTTTTTTCTTGGTGATTTTTTTTTGTCTTCACAGTAACCATTGAAATTAATAAACTTAGAGAGGCAAACTCTCTGCTTGCTTCAAGTAAACATCACAGAAATCTTTTGGGCTTCAAATCCTTACAACATTCTAAAACATTGTTAAAATAAAAATATTTCTCTATTTCATTCCTAACAAATTGTATAGAATGATAATCTAATTTCACTACTAAAGAGTAAGCTTGCAGCAGCAATTCAGTCTTGAAAAATTTCCACACCACCAGGCCAATGGCTGTAAATCATAGCTGGTAGGGGCTGGTTGAGGCAGCTTCTGGGTAGGCATTCTCTAACTGATACTATTTAAATTAATTAACATTGGAAACATTATCTACAACATTCTTTCTTTTAACAAGCTTATTTGGATACATGTAAGTCTCGTGTATTAACAGCTCAGTGAAATTCAATCATTTGTGGACAATTCAGACTTAAAACTACATAAACTAGTAACTTTACAATCTCCTTGGCTTTCCAAGCATTCTTCCACAAAAATGTGTCAAAATAAGTATTGCTTTGGCTTCCCCAGTATAGCAGGTGTGCTTAAGTTGGTTTATAGCAACTGCAATTAATTATCTAATTCTCCCTGGACCAATGCCCTGTGCTTGCAGTCAACCATTTCCTCGCTGTTGTTTTAATAATATGATTAATTTGATCCATCCTTCCAAAAAACTAAGGCTCATAGCAAACAGACAATTTAAACTGGGCTTCCAGTAGTTCCAGCCATCTGGCCATCTGTGTTTGGAATCAGGAATTGTCAGCATCACCCCTAAAGCAGAGTTCCTCAGAGGCCCCCAAAACTATTCCCAAACTTCAGTTCCAGTGATGTCCCAAATAGGGGCTGAAGCTGCTTTTAAAGACAAAGCTTGCTTTGTTTGTGTGTAAAACATACAGATCTCCTGGTGTGGATGCACATAGTTACACATCTCTTCTAACCAACACTTCATTTTCACTGCTCATTCTCACATACAGAAATCATAAATACATTATTCAAATAAACCATCACTAGTATCCTAGTCAACTGAAAAACTCCTAGTAGTATTAGTTATTAAGGACAAAAATGCTGCTACAGCAATCTCTTATTAAACATAAATGCCTTAAATACAATGTTCTTCACAAAGCTGCTAGCTCTTGCTTTCTGAAAGGTTCATAGAAACTTAGCAAATGTAAAGGTGTTTTTGATTGCATCTAATAAATAATGTTTTCATGCAAAATTGGGAAAAAAAGCTTGAAATTAAATCTACCACTTATTTTATGCAATTTTACTAATTAAAGGGAAGTTGTACAATTCCTGGGCTCAAATTTTTCTAGCCTTTGTGAAAGCATATACAGTGTATATGTTGGTTGAATTCACAAAGTGTTTGTATTTAGCCAATGTTAGTAGTTTCCCAGAAGTGAGGCTGTGGGAAAGAGCACGTAACCTGCTACTCCAGTGTCCCCCAGCTCCTCAGCTGCCAGGCGGTGGCCAGAAAGCAGTCTCGGTAAAAGCAAAGAAGTCGCAGCTGCCCTAGTGGTAGAGGGGAAAAAAAACAAACGAAAAACAACCCACAAATAACTCAGCAATTGTCTCGGAGCAGCTAAATGAGGATGTATTAATTAGTAAAACAAAAGGCTGTGCTTTTCTAGTGGCTTGTTTTCTGCTCTACTGTGTGAGGGACCTGTTCCTGACAGAGCCCAGGAGGCACCATCTTCTGCTTTGGGGACTGAGAGATACCTTGCTGTCAGGTGTGCCTGCAAGAGGTGTCACTGGGGGTGGGGCAACGAGGTTAACCTTGGGGTGCTGGTCACTTTGAATAATCCAGGCAGATAATTGGAGCAGAGAGTGGATCACTTACACCAAAGCTGAGAAAGAGGCTCTGTGGCTTTTGACAGATGACTGCTTCTAAGTTGGGGTCTGGGCCAGGAAGGCATCAAGGGCAAGCTTTCAACTTTGGAAAGGTGTTTACTGGCAGAAGCAGAGTTTTCTTAAACCATGGTACATGCAGTACATTCTGCCTTCTAGAGAAAGCCAGCACCTTAGTGCAACCATAAAACAGACATCACCTGACAGATGCAGATCTTGCTGGCATCGGGCCACCAGCAACCATCTGAAATGTGGATATTTATGTTGCAGGTCCTTGTACAAAAAGGAAAGTCTCAGGGGAGAAGACCTTGGTCCCTAGAAGATGTTTCTGTAATAGTTCTGGTGTGTCTTGCAAATGTTTGTTCTTTGAACGACTACATCTGTTCAGCTGGCACCATGTAGCTGCTCTACCCTTTTTCACATCAACTGAAGTTTGTGGTCTGCAATAACTTGCTGCTTTGGACACACAATCATTTTTAGTTAAGTTTTTTCCAGGTCTTCTGAATCATCATAATAACTGCCAGGAAAGTAATTTGCCTGAGTAAAATCCACTGCTAAAGGTTTCAGTTACATAAGAGCATAAATTCTTGAGGGGCTTGAGCCACAGGTTTTAGCTTTCTCTCATTCATGGTAATGAGAACCAAGATCCTTTCCTACATTGTCTTTGACTCACTGTGTGAATCAGCCTTGTGCCTGAATTATATGCTTGAGCATCTGGTTTTCCAAGGCTTGCAGCTTCCCACCTCCTGAGGAGTGGAGGAGGCTTGGAAAACATTACTGTCCCAAATGTCTTGACAACATATGAAGGTAGACCCAGCCTGGTATTATCCCACCTTCTAGTGATGTAATAAAGGGCACAGAGCCAACTGTAGGAGGAAATTCACTTTGTGAGGTCATAGAGGTATGAAGCAGCTACATTTCTCTTTGGCTAAGGGCTTGGGAAGTCAGAAATGCTGGACAGAGATGGCCTTATAGACACAGCTCCTGGAGCACAGTTTGTGATGGAGTCCTGAGCCCACCCGAAGTCTCTTGCCTTGAGCAGGAGGAGCACAGAGCTGCAGATTGTCCTCTGGGAGCAACTCTTCCTTGTGGAAGAGAGTGACGCTGAAAGCCAGGAAGGGTTTTTATTCCATGTGGTGTGATGCCTTCATGGCAAAGCTCCAGCCACAGCTGGGGCCTCAGGGCACTATGGCAGTTGTCAAATAAAAAGCAACAATAACTTTTTCCATGTCCTGTTCAACGTAGTGATTTTTCAGGAAGACTTGGCTGTGATGTGAGGAAGAAAAAAACATTGTAACTATCATAGGAGGGCAGGAGGGCTCTCTTAGAGAGGTGGGAGTGTTGTGTTGGCATTTGTGTCCAGTCACGCTCATCCTGGCCAGCACGAAGCACATCCACACTCAGGGTCAGTAGTGAGCACCCCGCGTTTTCATTTGTGTTGAAGGAAACATGGTTTGACCTCTAACTCCTTCAAAGGGATTTCCTCATATTCTCCCATGGCTCTTACTCATGTTTTTCATATTTAGCATGGCCACACACTGAAAAAAAGCTCTTTCGGTCATGTAAAACTCCTCCCTACCCGCTCCCTCTCTCCTGCCAGACCATGTTGGGTCACATATTTGGGTAAACTATGTGGAGGGGATTTCTGTGCTTGCCTTCTGATGGTCTCTGACTACAAAACCATGGATTCATAAGATATACTTTCTGAATATGAAGACGTGCTGCTGACACAGTTGTTGTTTTGGCCAGCAGCCTGTTTCCCATGACAATGTTAGATGCCTCCTGAACTTTGTTCACTACCTCTTTACATGGGGAAAGCAGGAATATTCACTTCTGTGATGATGGGAAGGAGTGCTCCTAAAACACAAGCCAGGGTAGCTACACTGAGCTATGATCCGCATGGTGACACACTCTTGTGTAATTAAGGGATAGGACAAATACTTCATTGACCTTTACTCTGATATCTGCTTATTTATCTGCATTAGATAAACAGTCAATGGCTATATCTCAGCCTCAGCAAACATTAAGTTCTGTCAGCAAAGCAAATACCATTTGTTACTTTATTTTATGGGAAGGAAGGAAGATAACCTTTTTATTACTGCTTTCAGGGATGCCTCACTGTGACGCCTGTTTCTCTCTGCCCTGGTTTTTTTGAGATTTTATATGCTTGGCCAAATTTGCCCTCTGGCAAAATTCTGCCCTGCACAAGTTCTTGTGCATGTTGTACATTTGACAAGACTGAGAGCATTCAGCTCTAGGCTTAAAGACAGAAATAGCAGATCCTTATCTGAACTTCTACGAACTGGGTGCGGGGGAAAACACTTTGGTCCAGGTCATAGAAGGAAATTCCAACAAGTTTCAGCAAGGCTGTCACAGTCCTTGTATAAGAAGAGGTAGAGACACCCTTCTACTACAGCTTCACAAATTATACTTCTGTTATCCTCTAAAATGCTAATGTAGTTAGACCTTTATTTTATTAGTTGCAGGGAGCATAAAGCAAGCTTGTCTTACACAAGCAGATTCTCATTCCATCTGCACCAGCCCGGCATGAGAAGGGTTGATTTTTTTTCTTGGTTCAGTTAATGTGGTTTTTTTTACACTCAGAAGATCTAGAAGCTAGAACTTAGTGGTGGAGAAATTTAATTTCAAGCTTGAACACAAAGTTTGAGATCTGGTTCAGATTTCCATTTTCCTTTAGCTTGTGCTCAGCACCAGTGATGAGATTACTGAAAGGACCCCTTCTCTCAGTGCTTTCCTTATTTATACTTAGGATGAACGTGAGACAGAATCCAATGACTCCCAGTCTTTGAGGTGATTTGGGCCTGGCTCCAAAATTTTCAGAGCTTTTTTCTCTAGGTATAAAATACTTTCATCCAACTTGCATTTTGGAGGAGTTCACATGCAGTTAACTTGATCTCTAACCTACTAGCCTGCCCTGATAAGGTTTCATTTCTCTACTGAGTTCTGCACAGTCCTTTTTCTGATCAGCACGTTGTCTGCAATTTGTGTCTGAGCCAAAGACCACAAAAACCTTACAAAGATGTCTTCATGGACTTCAGGTACAGCAATTTTTATTTTATTTTTTTAATATATATTTTTTTCCAAATTCATGAACAGATTTGGTTTGTCTTATTGAAAACAAGAAATTCTGCATCAGATTTGAGTCACTCTTTGCTTCATCCTTCCTATGGTGAAATGTTCAGTAACTCATGGACGTCTTCCTAAGCAGTGTTAACATTTGATCCAGAAACCTTTGGTGATCTGCTGATTGATAGACAGCTAAAGGCTAAAAAGCCCCCAATTCTCTTGGACTCACTCCAATAGCTTTGATTTAGAAACTGAAGAAATTTGCAAATGTTTTGTAATAGGGAAAAGAAAAATATTTGCCAGAGCATTGAGAAGATATTGTCCAAAATGAACTGTTACACACTAGGGTGGAGATGACATATGAAATAGTAAATACACAGCAAGGCTGAATTATTCATGGAGAAAGGAAATTGGCTGTTTATCTTTGGGAATGGAAAGCTGAGTGAACCTAAGGTTTTAAAATTAAATAAGCTGGATGGTTTCAGCCTCCTCCCTGGAGTGTGATAATGTCAGCATCACGTGCTGGTCTCTTTTGGAAATGCTCTTTCTTTCTCTCCTTCTCCCACAGCATATTGTTGCAGTATTGCTGTCAGCTTGTCATTCTGATGCTGTTTGCTATTTCTACCAAACCTAAGGTGAACAGTATTACAAATTGGGCAAGCATATCTGGAGCGTTCCTGCTTGGTATTCATTGGCAAGGACAGATAGCTACCAGGTGACTGGTGGGCATGGATTTTTAATACCAGTGGAGTCTGCACAGATTTATTTTCACAGTTCAGTCTGTAAATACTAGGGATTTTTTGTTTTAGATGTTAAGTGCGAATTTGAACATTTTCCTGTCACACTATGTGCATGTCTGTGCTCATTGTTTGCCTGTTTGCCTGTGTTGGGCAGCTTCTGGGGTGCCAGGACTCATCTTGCCTTGGAGGAAGGGATTGTCCTTCTCTCTTCAAAAAATAAAATGGCACTGTGATGAGCTGATAGAGAAGTCCTGGTCTGACGTGAGCTTTTTCAATCTCAAAACTGATATGCAGATTCAAAGAGTACTTGAACTCACCTGTATTTGTTGTTCTTCCCTCTTTGCCATGGCTTCTATTTTCTCTTCTTCTTGGCAACCCAAACAAACAATACTTCACTCCCTCTCCATTCCTGTTTCAGCTTCCACTGTAACAGCTCTCTGGACCTAATTGCTAACTTAGATTCCTTCCTCTCCTTGTTGCCTTCCTCTCCTCCCAGTTCAACTTCTGGGTTATTTAATCCACCTACTACCTGATGATTCCACTGTGCAAACTGAATTTTTAGATACCTGCATGGAAGCTTGTCTCATTGCAGCAGGCTAACCTGATTGTTCAGGCAAAGGTATTAACTACACCTACGTATGCAGCTATATGATTTCAAGCATGGATATTGGCAAACTACCATTCTGCAGTTTAGGCCTTGTTTGTGGCTCTCCTCTCTCTGACAAGCTGTTGTCAAAAAGACAGCAAAGTATAACTGCATCAGACAAGTTTATTTCCTGCAGAAATCCCTGAAAGCTGTACAGAGGTCCCAAGCAACCCTAGCATGGAGGGATGGAAAGGACAGTTGCATCTATGCCACTTGGAAATACCACATTTAGCAGGATAATCCAGGTTTCTGGGTGCTGGACATAAACAGAATGGCCTAAAGCAGCTACAACAGAGAAGTTGTGCAAGCTTCATCCCTGGAAGTGTTTAAGGCCAGGTTGGAGGGGGCTCTGAGCAGCCTGGTCTAGTGGGTGGTGTCTCGGCCCATACAGGGGAGTTGGAACTCGATCTTTATGATCTCTTCCAACTCTAACCATTCTATGATTCTATCATTCTATGTCAACATCTGTCCCATAATAGAGGGTGGATGTCAAGAAGGATTAACCATTTTGGTAGATAATGAAAACTGTTACATTTGATAGAGTAATGGGAAATATAAATCACTGTACTACATAACCTAAGGCAGCCACTCACAGATTAGATATTGGAAAATACTTTCCCCAGGGCCAGATGGATGGATTATTCTTTGATTTTCCATGGCAGCAATTCTCATCTAGCTCTGAAGCATTTGCTATTGGAGAATGTGGTTCCCTGGCATTTTAAACTGGCCTAGGACTGGGCTGTGATAGTCTCCCACCTTCAACCCCACCTAGTTTTCCATGCATCAGTCTCCATCAAAAGCAATGAAAGAGATTTTTTGATAGAGAACCTCTGAGTGGTGTCTGGAAAATGCAATCTCCCAGGAGCTGAGGATGCCCCTTGCCCCTGTTTTGGGAAGCATGTAAGCATCTCCATAATTTAAGGCATTTTAAACACCTTTCTGTTCAGCACTGAGATGCTAACTTTGCCCTTAATTCACACCTCCAGACTGCTGATGAAACTTGCAAGTCTGTTTACATAAACTTTGAGCCTGGGCTTGTTGCCTGTTCGGGCTGTTAGGTCTGGTCCAGAGCTGGGTTTTGTTTTAATTAGGTACCTGATCTGCCCTCTCTGTCATGTGCTGTGCACTTCCCCACTGCCATCTCATGACTCCTCCAGGTTTTACTTGCCAACACTTGTCCCTTTTCCCTGTGGATTCACTTTCCTTTCTGTGTCCTACAAGCCCCTTACCACTTACCCACAGCCAGCTGGTGCTGGGGCACGGCTGCAGTCTCAGAGTCCTGGGAGCAAGCTGACCAGCCTCAGGAGTTGTCCCCGCCAAGCGCTGGCAGGAGCCAGAGGAGCACTTCAGGGTTTGGTATGCTCCTTGCACAATGTGTTTGCAGGCTCCGTAGGTGCCAGACTGTCTCAGAGAGATGGAAGAGGAGATCAAGAAGGTGACGGCACAAGGCGAAGAGAGAATGATGCCTCCTATAGTGAGCATAAACTGGCATTGAACCTGGTGTTCAGAGCTTTATTTTACTGTATCCAAATACGTGTTGACTCTGCATCCTCTGTGAGTGTGAATAACACACAAAACATGCACAAGATGAGCAGATACCGATGGACTAGAGTGGGTGGCAGGACTGGGTTCTGGGGGAGCTCTGGCCCTCTTCACAGACCTTCTTAGTTCAGCTCATGCATGAACATTTAAACAGTGCAGCAGGTAATGTATGACTGTATAGTCTTCTCCATCCTCAGGGCAGGTCCAGCCAGCATCAGCAGAATTCCCTTGTGCAGAGGAACCACTTAGGTGTCTCACTCTCACTTTTGTGGGTGACATGGCATACCAAATCTAAGTACTGGCACTTCCACTTCATCTGCATTAAAACAGCACAAAACTGGTAAAAAAAAGCACACACACACAAAATCAGTTTATTGTACCACCCAAAGAAGATAATGGAGAAAATGTTCTTTTCTGTCTCTGGTTTATACTTTTCCTTTCATCTCTGATCACTCTGGACCAGCATTAGAATGACTGTCTTGTGAGCTGGCTCTGAAAGCTAAGCAGGCTGAAAACTGTCAAAAAATCAAGTGGTTCTTTTTCAGACAGGATCACGTGTGAAGAAGGGAGCCTCAGGCCAGTCCCCAGGTCTTTCTGGGTGGAGAATCTCAGCACTGACTTTTCTGGTAGAGCTGATGCTTTCATTGCTGCAGTTTGGATGGACCCAGCTCCCATTGGATGCAGAGCCCCTGCTCTTCCTAAGGAGTGTGGCTGCTTTGTGCTGAAGTTTTAGCCAGTGATAGAGACATAGAGAGTCTCAATCCTGCTCTTCAGCTTGTAATGTAAACACTGCTAAATGTGGGGCTGGTACAAAAATATATCCTTTTGCAGAACAGTGGGATAACCAAGGTATTGTATACATAAGCATTCCTATTGACTACAGAAGCATATTTTAGCTGTCTGCCATAGATTAAAACCAATAATCATGCCAGAAGTTGCTTACTGGTTGTATCCCTGGAAGACAACTCAGAAGCAGTGAAAAAGCAACAAAGCAAGCCCCACCACAGGATGTGAAA
Source organism: Chaetura pelagica (assembly GCF_000747805.2). Taxonomy (NCBI): domain Eukaryota; kingdom Metazoa; phylum Chordata; class Aves; order Apodiformes; family Apodidae; genus Chaetura; species Chaetura pelagica. Next base: position 445,198 of record NW_009954494.1, read on the forward strand.
ACGGAGCCTCAAGCCCCTAACCTGGGACTCCTGGTAGCAGCTCTGTCTGTCTGCCTGCAGCTGCTTGGCCAAGCAGGCCTGGAGGAGTTTCTGCCCTTCCTCGAGGGAAATCCAGCTTTGAGGCGTAGCTGTCCTTTGGAGTCATGGCCTTGGCATGCCAGGAGTGTCTGTCCATGTCCAGCTTTTTCCTGAAGCCTTTCTGCAGAGTCAGAAAGAAGGAGAAATGATGCTCTGGTACCTGGCACCTTCTCAAGAGAGGCCAATATATCCAACACAAGACAGATACTAATGAGATGGCAAACACCAGCATCTGGCTTTATAGCTCATTTTTTTCTGGATGCCTAACCTGCAAAGGGAGAGCACACGTTGGCCCTGTGTTTATAAGGCAGTATGGACATTATTACACGACTTTCAATTAAAAAATAACAAAAAAAATGTGGGCAGCAATGCCTGCGGGAGCACGGCTGCTGTGCCCTCTGCTGCCAAGCAAACACCAGAAGAATCTCTGCCAAGAACATTGGGAGGCTGGCCTGGGCTGTGCCTCCCTGCTAAGCTGACATGAGGTGGCAGTATTTCAAAATTCAGCGGCAGCACTAGCGCTGCTTAAGCTTCCCAGTGTCGTCCTCCTACAGGGTAGAGATCGACAGAAATACTCTTCTGTAAAGGCTCATTTGCCTCCTGTTTGTTTTTAGGGTTTATTAATATTACCCTTCATGGGAAAAGCCTCTAAAATTTACAGGAGCTGGTTTTGAGTGTCTATTTGAAATGCTACTGTTTTGTTTGGGAGTAAGATACTGGTGCATGAAATTTTTTTGTATAATTTAAGGTGTAAGTTTATACCAGTCTAGTAATATAAGCTATTTTAATATAAGAAGGCCCATGCTGTTTTATATTATGTCAAATTGAGAGGTACTTAAGCTAAGCCAAATAAAGCCACTTATGCTGTTACAATTGCTCAGCTGGAAGGTTCTAGTCCTATAAAGCATTGATACAATGGGCAACTTGTCTTATGATGACAGTTTTCTCATATCTGCACACAACCACATTTACAGAGAGATGCTGTGGCACATTTGTCTCCAACATCACCTTCTGTGCTCTGTGAGATAGCACCGTGTCAGGCACCACAGTGGGGAACACATCAGACAACTCTGGTGCAAAGGGCCATGGCTCTTGGCTGTCCCCAGGGAGCATGACGGCTTGTAGGGTGATTTGCTGGGTGGCCTTTGCCATTGCAAGGCAACACCTCTATCTCTGTCCCCTTCTGTGACCATCTAGGAGGGAGATCAGGGTTGGCAGATCACACCAACACAGCCTGACACAGAAAGCTCTGCAGTGGGAGACAAACTGTGCTATGGGGGCTGTGAGTGCATGAGCTGCATCCCCAGCCCTGGGGAGATGTGAAGCTGGAATCCACCACATGGACTTCAACTGCTGGAATGCAGGTCTGTGCTTGGGATCCAAAATCAGACACAATGTGTTACGGGGGCATGCTAGAGCAATACATACGAAATATCATGAAATGAACAGGAGCCTTAGGTGCTGTTGGACTGTCTCCCACCTGCATGTGATCCTTCATTTTGAAGACCCCATGGTCAGGGAGGTTTTCTGGAGTGACTTCTGTTAAAGTAGAAATCACCTGGTGAGAAGATCAGATTTGCTGAGTCTGGAGAAATTCTTTGCTGGGTAACTTTAAAAGGAGTTATATAAAGTCAGGGTACGTTAAGATCTCTTCTACAAGGTTTAGTATTGCAAATTTGAAACAAGTCTTCCTGTTGGAGAAGGCTGCTTGGCTTGTAAATCAGTCTCTGTTTACGACTGTTGGTGACAGATCCCACGCTATTAAAGATGATGTCATTTTGAAGTGAAGTATCTGTTTTTCACATGGAAAAGCTGGATCTGCCACCCCAGATCAGGATCTTGGCTCATCACATCTTGTTTTCTGCCTCCAGGGATGGACAGTGGATGGTGCTGTAAAAAACAGTCACTTTCTTCACTCACTCACACTCCTTTAAAATTCATATATCCAGTGAAGTGATGCTGTCTGTCTCACCACCTGCACATGCTCAACTAATGCCCTAATGCATTAGCCTTGACTACAGTTTTAGTGTCTTGCATCATGTCAGGTCTTGCTGTCAGTACAAAACATACTGAATTTATATTAATTCCTCCAGAACTGTACTACCAAATATTTAAGTTCCTGATTCTTTATTTCTCTTCAGTGCATATGTTTGACTCCCCAGGAAACTGCAGCTAGGAGTTTTTATTAGCAGCCTCTATAAAATAACTTCTGGCCTGATCAACAAGGGTTTCCCAGTAAGTGTATTCAAGGATGGGTGAAAGAGTAGCAACACTTGAATTAATCAAGTGTAAATGAAAGCGTTTCATTCACTCAAAGAAAGCATGCTATTAATGCACCTACTCACACACTGTCTGTCTATCTATCTATCAAAAAATTCAATCAGTCACACACAAATAAAGTAAACATACACATTTTGTCTGAGCTGTAGCCCTGGCGCTGTGCTGTGAGCCCATCAGCTCTCTCCATCCGAGTGATCTGAGGCTGGAGGTTTGGGTGGGGTCCTGCAGTGTGTTGGCAGCGTGCACCCCACACCTCCATGGTTGCTTTCCCCCCAGTGCTGGGAAGGGCAATGTGTGGCCACTGGGGAGACTGCAGCTCCTGAAACCCTAGAGCTCTGCTTGATGTTCTGCTGAGCAGCTACATTTTATTTTTTTTAATACAAAAAATTGCCCTTGGAAGATCCAAAGGAAGAGGTATTTTTTACTTTTTGGCATTCAGACTTTAGTGACATTGCTGTTACACCCACATGCAGTCATGGCAAATGGTGCCCCTGAGCAGGCAGTGAAATGTCCAGTTTGTGGGGTGCCTTGACTGATATTGTACAGTGTCCAGGAATAAAAGCGGCGGTGGGTCATAACCATAACTTCAGTCTGGACAGACACGTGAGAGTTGACACCTGATCCTTCAGTGAAGGATTTCCAATGTTCTGGCACTGGAAATAACCCTTAAATATCTGCAGCTACTGTAAGGTCTCTGTCACTGCCAGATTGTTATAAAGAGGTTTTTGTGTAAAGGAGAATTTGGCCCCTGGGAGTTCTGCCTGGGTAAAAGCTTTTGGATTTACCATGTGAGTTAATATAAATTTAAGCTTACTGTTTTTACTCTCTGTTTTGAAAACTAGTGTTCTAGCTGATTCTAGCCTTGACTACCCTGATCACAAAGGGACTTGCACCTAGTGCTGCACATAGAGGACACACAGAATACTTCAGACAACTTTGAAAGAGAGCCCTTTCCCCCAGCGAAGGAGCTTGGGGCTGGTGTTTACAGCAGAGAAAAACAAGACCACCACAAATTGGAAAACAATATGCAAAGAAGAGAATAAGCAAACTGGAAAAAGGGAAATGAAAGTGGCACTCCAAGGCAAAATCATTTCAACAAGACAGTTGAAATGAACGCTCTGTGTCTTCTGGATGTATCCAGCTGATAAAAATATTCACTGCTGAGAAGTGTCATTACTCTGAAAAAGAAATAAAGATTAATACTCAGAAATGAGGAAATGACTGGAAGTCCCTGGTGACTGAAAGATTAAGAACAGCATCGTTTAGGCTTTGCTCGTTGTTGTTGCTAACTCTCCAGGGAGACCAGAGCTGTGTGCTTTGTAGGCTTTATTGGAACTGCACAGGCATTAATCATGTGCCTGAAGGCAGTATGGCACGTTGTTTGGCAAACGATGCTGTGTGATAGAATGGGAAAGAAGCACTTATTTTTTTTCTTTTAATAATGGTCACTACACATAGGCTTGATTCTGATCTCACATGGGTTTTATATAGTGGTTTCAGTGATTTTGCTGTCACGTAAAGGAAAGCAAGGACAAGAGGTTGGGGTAGATACTTATCCAATCAGTTGTCATTCATCTGAAAGCATTCTGTGAATTGCATTTGTATAATGCTACTGATTTTAATAACTGCAAAGCTGAAAAATGGAGAAGAAAACAGAATGAAAAAAAAATTAAAATTCCTGGATGCTAAGAGGAGAGAAACTTGCTTATGTCACAGGAGAACAGGGCTTTATTCATTGTTTCCAGTGTTCATGCTATATAGTGTTGGTTTACACCATCATGAAAAGAGGTTTGGATTCAAGAGGTCTTTTAGAAAAATGGATAATCAAAGTGCTCATGTGAATGGTTTGCTTAGAGTTATGAATCTACCCGACATACAACTTAGGATAGGGATGGCCCAGATAATTCCCAGCAGGCAGTTTGGAGGCAGCCATCCCATTTTCCTGGAAAGAAGAGTTTAGCCAGGCAGCTGTGGGCTGCTTTGGGCCCCTCAGTTTCAGAGAACAGTCCTTGACCTAACTGTTTACTAATCTGGATACAGCCTGGGGACTGTTATTTAGAAAAATGGGAGTCACAGAGTTTCTTCTGGTGCTGCGCTATTGATGTCTTTGCAGAATAATCTGGGCAGCCTGAGGATATTGCAGGAAAGAATCAATTTCAGTGCTGTAGAGGTAGGAGGCTGTGGTACAAGACCAAAGATGGGAGCAGATTAATTATCCTGAAAATTTAGATTAGTTAAGGCTTGTTACAATACCTGAGAAATTCACTGTTTTGTTTTGTTTTATTTCTGAATGACAGTCATTGGTGTTGGCCAGCAGTTCAACAGGTAGCAGGTAAAGGGTAGATGATATTACAACAACTCTTGCTCCCAAACTGTAAAGCCCAGTGGCTAGAGCTGGACTCTGCTGCTGTTTGCCATTGTTGTCCATCCACCAGCAGCAGATGATGTGTCTTGGCACACCTCACTCTGGAGAGGAGGCCAAGCCCCCTGTGGCTGCATTATGTGCAAGCTCCTGAATTTTATAAGCGTTCCTGAACCGTTGCCTTAGTCCTTGACAGAAGATCTATTTCTGGCTCACAGGGAAAAGTTCTGCTGGTGCTGGGAAGGGAGAGAGCAGAGCCCTGTCCCATAAGGTACTGTGCCTAGCTGTCTTAGTCATTGGGAACAATCTTCTTCCAAGCAGTGGGGGGATATGATGTGTCATGCCACTAAGGAAAGAAAATTAAAGGTTCTTGATGATTAACCAGGGCAGCTGTCAATGAGCCCTGCCCAGAGCACTAGGAGACAGGGCTGGGTCCATTGTTCCTACCCCTGAGGACAACATAAGTCCCTTGACATGGAAGACCGAAGTGGAGAGCAAGTTTTGTGCCGGGGTGGTGCAGACCAGTGTGAAAGCATCCCCAGTTTTTAGCATACCCAAACTTTCCGTGCACCAGGAGCAGTGGTTGATGTACACCCAAGCTGGTTTTGTTGTATTATGCCTGCTCCCAGCATATAAAAACATCTTTTCATTACATATCACAGCACTGTTGTGCTTCTTTCCATCACCTCTATTCTACACAAAATCAATGCTGTGTGAAAGTAAGATAACAAAAATGGGTAATACTAATTACCTCTGCAGTATGACCAAAGAAAACTTCGCTGCTGCTCTTAGAGGGATGTTTATGTCATGTTTTAGGAACCTTTTAGGAGTTAAAAGGCACACAGTGGTGACAGCTTTCATGTCTCTCCATCAGATGCCTTGGTTACCAAGAGTTCAATAGTGCAGGGCTTTTAAAAAGATGGCAATCAAAGCACTAGTGTTGGATTCCTGGGAGGAGTTCGGGCCCCTTGGTATTTTGTCCTTCCCTGTTGCTCTGCCAGGCTTGGCACTCCCCTTTCAGGCTTCCCTCTGCTGGGGAGGACCATCCCCAGACAGGGCTGCCAGCACGGCTGGCTGGGAGACAGCAGTGGGAGCAACGCCAGAGCAGCAAGGGACAGAACCAGGAAGTCACAGGCCAGCACGAGAGAAATCTCAGCAGATGGGAGGGGAGGTGCAGGAGACAAAACCTCAGATTGTGCCTAAATGTTCGATGGGCTGAAGCACAGGTTTGGAGCCATCTTTTCAACAAATCTAAACAGTTTTTCTATTCTGAACCAAAGTGGCTGTGATGTACAGATTAGAACTCCCTCAGCTGTTTTATGTAGACAAAAAGGTGTGTGTACATCCCTTCAGCCTTGCCAGCTGAAGCTGTTTATTGAGTTTTAACTGATTTGGTGTGTGTGTTTGTTTTGTGGCTTGTTGGTTGCTTTTTTGTTGGTTTTGGGTGGAGGGTTGAGATCTTGGGCCATATTTTAAATATTTCCCCTACAAAAAATGAGAATCACAAAATTCCTCCTTGAAAGAAATTAAAGCCCTGATTCTGATAAACAAGTGAAAGAGCTTTAAGGGAAAACAATAATATAAGAATCAGAATTAAATTATGAGCTCTGAGAACATTGGAACTGACACCTTTCTCCAGCTCAGTAAATAAGAAACCTCTGCTTGTCTCATCCAAGTGGTATCAGTAACTAGCTGGGAGACACAAATGCTACAGCCTCCTCATGTGAATCAGAACACCTATCTACTTAGCACTTCTCAGGAAGGTTTACCTTTTAAACTCTTTCAAAGGAAGCTATTAGCATTGATCTCAATGTACCTTCCAGTACACAGTGGCAATGCTTTTTCTGGAATAGAATTTCATTGCTTGCCTCTTTGCTCACACAGCTTTTCTGCTTATACACACTTGTACCAGCAAGCTGCAGCAACAACCGTGAGCGGCACTCAGAAGTTACTCATATATTGCCTTCCCCTTTTTCAGCACTCTGGGTTTATACTAAGCTGAATGAAATGTAATATTCTTAATAAATAAATCATGCAGTGCAAGATATGTGGGGAGCAGGAACAAAGGAACAAAAAGCCCTGTCTGCATTTGGCTGGCAAACTTCAGAGCATGCTGGCCTAGCATCTTCCATCATTGCCAAATTATATAGCAACTTCTTAACCCTTTATACACAGGCAGGCTTGTCTTTGTGGTTGCAAAGAATCTCTTTTCAAGTGTAAACAGCATCTAAAATCCTTCCAGCCTAAGAATATCTCTCAGAAGCAGTTTCTATGCCTACTGCAAGGATACTAGGTCTAAATCTTAGCACTAACACATAGCCAGAAGTATTGACATCTCTAAGAAATGCATGCTAGTTGCACCTCATGTTTGTGGTCCTCCAGCTCTTTTCAAAAAGACCTGAAAAGTCACATCTATTGTACCTGAAACATTCATAGGCCCTGGCTAAGAAAAAAAGTGCATGTCAATGTATGTACTTTCCCAGCTGACCATTTGTCTTTCACAAGTGCTGAGCATCCACAGTACAGGAAGGCTTCCCCCTGGGGTAGTAAAGGAGGGTTGCTCAGAAAGTTTTTGCTTTGACATGAGCACGAGCTGAGTGCAGTGTGTGCTGCAGGCCAGGAGGCAGGGAGCAGTTGTGCCACAACATACTGCTCTGTCACTGTCCCAGAGCTTCTACAAGTGAGCTCCAGCAGGTGAGCAGCAGGGTCTTAGCATCCTCAAGCATCCTGGCAGCTTGGTGGGCATGACTGGCACTTTCTGGTAAAGTGGTGCATGGGCATAATTTCAGAAAAGGGCTTTCACAGAGCTGCTTTTGGCATTTCCACAGTGTACCTTTCACCATGGGCAGCAGTCAAGCCTGAGAGTATGATTTTGGGAAGAGGATCAGTAAGGTCTAGAAAGCAAGAAACCAAAATCCATAGGAGAGATGATAACTGTTCTGCTCATATGCAATTTTGTCAACCGGTGACAACAAAATACTGCTCCATGTCATGGCAGGCTTGGAGAAGGTCATATTCTCACTGCCCCACAGAAAGCAACAATAATCATAGAACCAGAATCGTTAAGGTTGGAAGGGACCTTAAAGATCATCAAGTTCCAACATCCTGCTATGAGCTGGGACACCTCACACTAGACCAGGCTGCACAAAACCTCATCCGACCTGGATTTATACACCTCCAGGGAGGAGGCTTCCACAACCTCTCTAGACAACCTATTCCAGTGCCTTACTGCCCTCATGGTGAAGAATTTCTTCCTGATGTCTAACCTAAATCTACCTTATTTCAGTTTGAATCCATTACCCCTTGTCCTTTCACTACGCTCACTACCCAGCTTTCCTGTAGCCCCTTCAGGTACTGGAAGGCTGCTATAATGTCTCCCTGCAGCCTTCTCTTCTCCAGGCTGAACAACCCCAATTCTCTCAGCCTGTCTTGTAGCAAAGGTGCTCCAGCCCTTTGATCATCTTCATGGCCCTTCTCTGGACCCTCTCCAACAGCTCCATGTCTTTCCTGCTGGCCATACTTCTTTTGATGCAGCCCAGGATGCTGTTAATAATATTCCTAATCCTTTCCCTCCAAACAAATGCTGTGTGAATCTGATTTAAAACTTGATGCACCAGGAACAGCTGCCTTTTGGGCTAGATTTAAAACTGCATTTTGCATTTTTTTCCATGGCTCAATCTCTCCTGCTGCTGGTTGTTGAAAATGAAGGTGAGCCCAAGGTTTCTGGGGTTTTCTGCAGGACTCTGCACTAATGTCCTAGGTGTTCTTGTGTCCAGACTTCCCATTATGTTGTTTCAGAGGTGTCTACCTGCCTTTGGTGGGTTAAAAAACCTTCCTATCATATCCCTGAGTGTCTGAGATTTCTGATGAAAGAGGGAGAGGCCACATAAGTTACTATTCTTAGAGTGACATTTTTATATTTACTGACATTTCCTTCAGTTTACCAGCATCCCAGAGCCAAGTCAAACAACCCCGCCTCCTCTTGCCATTCTTGCTGCCGACAGCTCCCTCAGGCTCACCTTGTGGTCATACATTTCCAGGCAGTGCTGTTCTTTGGCTTTGTGGGGCAGTCACACCCTAAGACCCTGTTAGAGGAGCTAGCCATGCAGCTCCTTCGTCACAAGCCCAGGCTGTGCAGCCTCAACTTTCCTCTTCACTACGACTGTGTCCAGCTGTGGTTAGACTTTACTCCTGCAGTGAGAGGAGCAGTCAGAGGGTATTTTCACCATCACAGCCTGCTTCTCAAAACATGTCTCCCTTACCACTCAGTTGGAGGGCACAGGGTGCCCAGGTGGGACAGTAGAGCAAAGCTGACCAGAAAGCAATTAACAAGGCCTACTTCTCTGCAACATCTGAGGTGCCAACCCTCTCCCCCGTCACAGGAGTGGAAAACCAGACAGGCTCCACCAGCCACATCTAGCACAACCTGGGTATTTGCATACTGACTTCCAGTGACCCATCTGGGTAAATCTGGTCTGACTGGCATGTGCACTTCTGTTGGCACCCTGTGATGAAATGACTTCACAGCCTCACCAAAATGTGCATGCTGCACAGAGGGAGAACTCCCAAATACCCCAGGTCTGCAGCCCCCTTCACCATCATCTGCTTTCATGTTTTTCTTTTCTTGCTCTAAGTGAGAATGCAGCCTTTGAAGCTGGATGTAAAAGAGTTATTTTCTATTGGATCCCACAGGATTTCCTGTAGGAGGAACAATAAGGCACTGTATAAAATGTGTAAATAGTTATATCACTCTGATTTATGTTGAAAACATATGTTTTAGTTATAGCTACAGGAACTATAAAAGACAATCTGAAATACTCTCAAGGCTTTCTTTATTTTATGAGAAGAAGTGTTTCAAAACAAAAATAAAATGTATATATTCACTTGTATTTCATTGTGTGTTTTCTAGAGAAGTGAGGAAGGTAGCATATGACATTGTACAAGAGAAAGCAAACGTATGCAGATCTGCTTGTCATCCAGAATTGTATTTTGTGCCAAATGGAAGGTTATTTTTCTTCAGGGCAATATTTTTATTTTATTAAAAATACTGTACCATAAGAGACAGTAAAAAACTCCAAAAAACTCCAGTCTATATTTACTTCATTAGCTTATTCTGCTTTTCCCTGTCCTTAAACTATTACTTGAGTCTTTATGGAAAAGTCCTACACAACTGTTAAAATAACTGTGAGAACCATTATAAACTAACCTAACTTCAGTAGGTAACATAGTAAGAGCCACTTATCATCTTGTAGACCATGCTGTCTTCTACTCTGTCGTAGAAAGGCACATCTGCAACGAGCATTTAACCTCGACAAGCTCACAGAAATGTCTGAGGACTGAAGGTAAATTGCTGATCACAACTCAGGAGCCTTATTCTTCCTCTAGGTCTTTTTCTCTAGGTTTTCATCAAGTTCTCACTGTCAGGCTTAAATTTGACTCAGCTGGACTATGCACACGTTATATGAAGAAAACAAATCCTTCAGTAATGTTATTATACAGCCCTTACATGAGCAGGATAGATGGAGATGGCTGGAGGAGCTGTGGTAAGGGCAAAGTGCAGAAATTGATGATGGATAAGGAGAACATGAGGCAGCAAGGTAAAATATAAGAGGGAAATGGAGAGTCCAGGAGAACCGTCCTGCCTTGGACACCTGAGTCTGTATTTGCTTTCAGAATGAAGCCATGTCCATGCTGGTAATGTATTGCAGTGATTTGTTTGCAGAGCTAGTGACTCTGTGACTCTAGGAACTGTGCTGAGATGAGGCAGGGGTGATTGGTAATCTCTGTGAATGCTGTGCTGGGACCAGGGGTGGGTGCAGCAGCCACAGAGTAGTCAGGGAATAGGGGCTGTGCTGCTGCATGGCAGCCCTTGAGGCCCAGAGTGTGCACCACGTATAGGGTGGGATGAATACAGGACAGGGGAGAAAACATGGTCCCTGCAAACCACACTAGGACATGCTGTAAAGAGAGCAACATACAGATCCATACAGATCCATACAGACTTCATATATATCAAGATGAAGGAGCAGAGCACTGTCGAGCTTTGCATCGTGAGCAGTGAAATGCAGCTCACTTTGTGCCTTCCCATATTAAGCAGGGAGGATCTCCAGTGTGGGGACCTCTGGGGCAGGGAAAGGCCACCTTGTCATGACCAGTCCTTCTGCTCCTTCACTTCTCTGAAAGAGATGCAAGAGAGGAGGAAAAAAAAAATGGTGAATGTCAGGGAAGCTACTTAGCTGGTAGGAAAACTTGGCTGTTTGGTGCAACAAAGGTGGAGGTTCACTTCACAAAAGCACCAACACACAGCCAAGCTATTAAAAGCCGTTGTATATATGGTGGTGTGAGATCCAAATCAGGGTGAAGTAGCCCCATCAGCAAGCCAGGACAAGGACCTTTCTGTTGGAACTTGCAGGAGGCAAGGCTGCAGCTGCTGGGGCCAGGGGTGCAGTGGTAATCCGAACTGAAGGTGACAAAAGCCTGAAGGAAAATCTTGGAATGAGAGCAGAGATGAAAGGTTAAATCCTTAAAATGGTCTGGAAAACAGGCAGATGTGGTCCCATGAGGGCTAAGCCCCAGCCGCCCTTGTTGGTGGCAGTGCAGGCTCTGCTGCTTGCCAGAGGGATGTGAAAGGATGGACAGAGGTGATGAGGAGGAGGCTTAGGAATGGCCAGTATCGGCAAGGAGCTGTCAGACATCAATGAGAAGATAAGGTACTGGAGGGCCAGGTAAATTTACCTTTGGCTAACATTCGTTGTGGCAGCTTTGCAGCTCCAGAAGTGCCACCAAAAAGCAGAGGGTTAGGTGGGCCCTGGGCCAGCTCCTTTTCCCTGGCTGGAGCCAAAGACACAGCTTTCCCCGTCTTCACTGGCAGCCGGGAGGTTACCTCAGGAGAGGAGGAAGCGGAGGGCTGGGCTGAGGAAAGGCAGCAGTGCTGGGTGGTGCAGCAGGAGTGCCCCTCACCCTCCCGCCCTGCAGCTCCACTTGGATCTGCTCCTGGCTGAGTCAGTGCAAGGTGCTCGCTGGTGTCAGGCACCGGGAGTCACTGCCTGACGTGACTTCAGCCTGTCGGGAAGGAGGGGCAGCGGGGGAGCCAGCGTGGCTTGAATATTAAGCCAGAACGATGGATGTTCATTTCCTCTTAGGCAAAAGGCACAAGCCCCACAACCCCTTCACTTGAGAAATACACAAAAAAGTGTCAAACAGACTTTCATGGCTACAATTTTGCCTTAGGGTTTGCCATCATTAACTGTGGTGCTGCCACTTAGCCCACCTGCTGGCCAAGGCCAGTGGTGTCCTGCCCTGCTGCCCACCACAGGGTGGGCAGAGGACGTGCCATGACTGTGGCATTTTGATGGGGCAGCCCACCACCTCTTCTCACCCACTTACAGGACCTAGTCACTAAACGTCTGGCTTTTCTGCCCAAGTGGCAGAAAAGGCTTTGCATGTCCATTACTCCTGCCTGAAGAGACAGTGCTGCTTTTTCTGTTTTTAATCTCAGGAAAAAGGGAAACAATTACATGGTCCAAAGTCTTAAAAAATAGCCTGAAACTCAGTCATTGCAGTGAGTGTCATGGCCCTCTAGAAATACCCTCAAAAACCTTTTATGCACCAGCAATCCACTTAGATGAGAAATGGGTTTATTTTCACATCTGTCCATATAACATTATTTTGTGCATTTTTAAAATCCAAGAGCACACACAAGTCTCAGCTGGTTTCTTAAAAAGGCAACAACAGAGAGTAAAGACCAGATGAAAGCCTTGCCAAGATGCTCTGGTAACAGCAAAAGTTCACATCTGCCACATCAACCCTTTCAAGAGCAAGAGGCAGAAGGACCCCCTTCCCTCCCAAAGGGCTGTACAAGGGGTTAAAAGGAAGGCAAACAACGCACTGAGTTATAAATGGGCTTAGTAGTGGAGCTGGCTGAGATTATGCAGGTGAGCCAGCCATGGCAAACTCACTGTAGCAGAGCTTCATCAGAGGTGAGTCACTGAGAGGTGCCTGCAGTTGGCTGGTACTCTCCACACCTCCCACTGTGCCCTTGTCTGCTCTCCAAGCAGGGCTCTCCTCTTGCACATGCAGACACTACTCATGGGGCAATGCAAGACATTTTGGCTCTTGAAAGAGGTGTCTGGTTTATCTTTTGTACCCTAATTGTTTTCTGCAGTGATTATATTGCAGCCCTTTGTACTATTCTGAGCCCTGTAATAATTTAGAGTCATGGTTAGCCCTGGTACCTTGGCCAGGAAATGCTGGATTTTTCCCAACTCCCATGTATAAATCTTCGAGCTGCCATTTTGTTGTTTGTACATATGATATCTTTACTACTGAGGTACATGCATAAGGAATATGTATGTGTACATATGCATCTCTTTATTCAAACAACCAAGGCTTGTATAACACTCATAAGCAACTACTTAATCTGATGTTGCAAGCTTTCTCTTTGTCTGTTTCCGTGTAAGTGTTCTTTATGTACGCTACATCTTTGCTGTCAGCCCTTCAAAGCCAGGGAATTTTGTCTCCTCCTATCTGCAAAAAAGCACCTACCGTGTTTTAGAACCCTGTGCCAATAAATAAATCAAATAACAGCTTGCACTAGAGATCTGGGGCTCTCCACAATTGTTTTTATCTTCCAGTGAATGATGTGGTAGAGAAAGCTGCTGAGCTTGCAGCTGCAAAGATTGAAGTCCTTTATTTACCCGCTGAACAGATAAAATGAGGGTGACAGCAGAACAAACTTCCTTGCCTTGCCCCATGTGGACTAGGGCGAATCCCACCCAGCACAACTCAGTCTCCCAGCTCTGCCTTTGGTACTGCGCCAGCTGTGACAGCGGCTTTTTGTGACAGCAGCTTCTTATCACTGAAAACTGGCCATGAAAGAGTCTCTCTCCCAAAGGTCAACAAACAGATGTGCATAAAAAGGAAACCCTACAAATGTTTGAGTAGTTCCTGGTGTTTAATTGTACCCAAGGGTTGCACTGTTGGTGTCAAGCACATGTTCCCTTTCTTATAGCAGCAACAGGGTGATTAACAGTGTGAGGGTCATGTGTACCACCCTGACAGACTGTAACAGGGCAACGTGATTAATCTCGGACTGTACTTATTAAACACGATGACCTGGATGCAACCACCAACTCAGTAAGTCCTGTGGTCACTGTGGCTGTAAGCTGGAGGATGGGAACACTGCCTGTGCAGACTGCTTGTGCCCTCCATGTCTTCCCAAGGCACCTGGGCCAGGCAGGTCAGGGCCTGGACATGCAACTGGCTGTCCCTCTGGCCTGGCCCAGGGTTTCCTTGCCCTGCAAGGTGCAAGCTGGGATGCCAAAACATTTTCACAATCTTCAGAATAGCCTTCACTCTCTACACTAGTTCAGCTAAGAGATACCTCCCTTGCCTGTAATGCTTTTGGTGAAGTAACCTTGCTAAATCCAACAGAAACCTGATCCAGCCTTCCAGCTTGTCTCAGGTTATCCTTGTTAAGCTCAGGCACTGTTGTGCCTTAATACCTGGAAGTGTACTTTTGAGTGTTTCACTACACAGGGAGTTCAGACCTCGTTGTGAGCCAGAAGAGCAATAAAATCAAGGTCAGCAAAGAGAAAGTGGGCTGAAAGAGGGCCATTTTTTATTGAATAAAAGCATTTTGCAGAGAAAAATTGAATTATTTTAGTAACTTAGATGAAAGGACATGCACATATAACAAAAAAAAAGTAATTGCTGGAGACCTGTTCGTTCCAGAGGGATGAAATTCTCCCTTTTGCCCTCTGGTGATCAATGGTAAAGCCACAGTGTATTTCAGTGGGAACAGCAAAGCATGCCTGAATACCTTCCCAAGAGAAAACAATAATCTTTAACAATTTGCAGTGTGGCAGCAGAGAAGGTCACTCACTCTCTGTGCAGGCTGGGGGAAATGTGAGGGTAGGTCAGGTACAGGTCACAGATTTCTATTTAAACAGATCCAGGAGCCCCTGTACCCTGCAAAATTGGTGATGAATAACAGCCAAAATGTCATAGCCGTTATTCCAGCCCACAAGCTCCAGTAAGTACATCTATTATCTTGCTTCTCTGTCAGCTCTACAGTCTGTTCACCACAAAGCCTGATTCTCTGGGTTCAGGAAATTCCCACATTTGAGGTGTACTCCAAACTCATCACCACCAATAGGATTTGGGTGTTGAATTCAGTGTTGAATTAATGAGCTTTTTATTGCAAGTTGGTTCTTGTTCTTCTCTTTCCTTCATTCTAAAATGCCAGAGAAATCAATAACCACAGCTACATTAACAAAAGATTGAGATTTACAATTCTCGAGGATTTGCAACCCTTCTGAGAAGACTCATTGCAAATGTGCTATATATCTACTGCATAATAACACATCTCACAGCTGCATATCATGCTATCTGACTATGGAACCATATAATGGACTCCATCTTCTCAGGCTTAACAAATTTATTCACAGAAAAAGATAAATCATGTGCAGAGTTGCTCCTTTCTGAAATAAAACTCCATAGGAAGAGGATTGTGCATGTCTATAAAGCTTCTTTGGGGACTGAGGCTTAATATTAATTTTTGTTAGCAAGCAAGGTAAATTTCTACAATTTGACTTCTGATGACAAACCTGATCTTGTGGCTTTCTACATCTTGAAAAGTGACAGCTCCTGAGTTAACCTAACTCAATTTTCTGCTGTGATTGAACTTTTTTTCATGTATTTAGTCATGGAGCTTTCTTAAACATTGGAGCCTGACATGCCCTTTCTTTGTTTTGAATCCTGTAGGACAAATAGTCCTGCCTTTGTGTCCTCATGCTTTCGGACTAATATTCTTATCCCAGAGCAGTTATATCTTTTATTCCCCACATTTTTATTATGCACCTTTTATTGTGAAGACCTTGTTGTGAAATCAGATGTCTTTATTTAAGTAAGAATGGATGAAGAACGTGGGGGACATATGTGAGAATGCTGTTGTGCTTTGGCAGCCTGGTGAGGTGAGGCACTGCCAGGGTGATGGTCCCCACACACAGGGCACTGACCCCCTGCCTGGGGGTGATCTTAGCTGAGCCATCAGGCTGCTGCTCCCTTGTGCAGCCTGCTAAGCCCACACTGTGCTTATGGGGCAGCCCCAAACCCTCACACATTGAGATTATTGGAGGAATCATCTCTATTTATCTACTAAAAACAAACAAACAAAGCAAAACACTGAAATTAGAACCAAATTCTTCAAGGCATGCAGAACCATCAACCTTTAACTTAGGTAAATTTTATTTTCAAACAATTATTAAATCCCAGTTATTTAAAAAGTTAAGGTTTACAACCATAACATTGAAGCCATGGGAATTTCTTTTTGGTCCAGATAAAAACCATTTCTGGTGAACCTCTCCCACCTCCCAGCTGAAGATATTTTTATTTCTACTGAAATAATTAAAAGCTTTTTGATTTTGTTTTACAGCCAGTGGCATGGTAACAAAAGGGTGTAACTGTGCTGGACACTTTTGAAGGACAGTGTTTCAAGGATGTGCAAGCTCCCCTGTGAAATTTTAGACTTTTAGTGTGAAGGAAATAGGTGTATCTGTAAGTGCAGCAGACAGTACTCGGCGTTTTTGCAGCTCCCTTTACCAGAAGTCAGTCAGCATTGAGCAGGATTGCCTAGGAAACACAGAGCAGCAGAATTACTGGGCTGGCTCTGTGTTCCTGGATGGAGGAGAGAAAAGCAACACAGCAAGCACAACAAAGAGTGCCTGACAACTTTGTTTTCAAGTCTGATGATGAATAAACATCTCCAACTGCAAATTCTACAAGCTCTGAACACTGGAACAGAAGCAGAGAAGAATATAGCACTTTTTGCACTTCAGGGACTAGCAGAAAAATAAGAAATTCAAGTACTGGTAAAGCCAATGTGCATGTGTCTAGTATGCTTTTCTTTTCTCTTTCAGTCTACATGAAGAGACATTTCAGGCCTCAAACTCTCTTTGGGCCCAATTAGGCAGCTGTAATTTACTTGCTGCCCTGCTGTCACTTCCATTTTGATGCTCTTGTAGATAAATTCCTTCAAAAAATGGCAGTGATTATTTAAACAAGTCTGAAATTTTTAGAGCCCTTGCTCTATGGCAAAATAATCAAATGTCAAACTCTGTCCTGATTTAGCACTCCACATATCTACATACTAAAATAGAAGTGGATATATGTGGTATTAAAAACACTTAACAGAGAAGGGGTCTAGGCACCATGCTGGACCCTGGCAAGGTCAGGAAACTGTGACAAGAGGGGGTACCTTCCTCTGGAGCTGACACATCATCATCCCTGCTCAGTGCTGCAAGAGGACACTGGCCAGAAAGTGCAGTAAATACTGGGTGAAAAAGTCCTTTCTGCCCCTACATTTGCTGAACATGTGTTTTAAGGACAACTCCTTTATGTATGAAGATAGCAGTAACCTGTGACTTTGGTACAATTTTTATTTATTTTTTTTTTAATGAGGAATTCAAAATTAATTCTATTTCCAGTAATTCATTGGTGCCAGTCTTCAGAACTGAGGATCCTCGTGAGACAGCTGGGACCATGATTTGGGTACAGCCCAGGCCAACCAGTTGTCATCTCAGATTGCTCTTATTTACTGATATGTGTTCCCATGTAGTGGACTTGGGCACTTCATAGCTGTGTCAGTGTGTTCTTCCTGAAAGCACACAGATATATGAAATCTTGTTAATTTTCCAAGGAGGCAGTGGGATGAAGCAGTTTTGGATACTCAACATTGGACAGCTATAGGTTGTTTGCATCTCACTTCTCTGTCCCTGTGGTTCTGCATACACAACAGTTCACAGCTGTGGGATTTCTGCAATCCCCTTCCCCATCCTGGTGGCTGCCCACACCACTGTGCATGCTCTCTGATGTGAGATTGCTCCAGCTGCTGTCCCCCAGCCACCCTGGCACTCACCTGCATGCCTCCTGCTTTGCTCACATACCTATGTGGCAATGTTACCTGCACTGGAGGGCAAGCAGAAGCCAAATATGCCAACTCTTAAGCACTACCTAACTACTGTGTTACCTTTCTGCTTCCTGGTCATGCGTCTGAAATGTTATTGTAGGGGGCTTGGACTAGATGACCTTTAGTGGTCCCTCCCAACCCAAGTCATTCTATGATTTGAAGATTCCATGTATGAATGATGCACTTTCTATGCACCACAAACAGACAGGATGATTAAACAGTGGATGAATTGCATTCATGGTAACACATCATATATAAAGGGCAAAAAAGAGAAACCTGTCAGACATAAAAGGAAATTCTTCCCGAACGACTTTGATTAACTGAAAGCTTCAACAAGCTTTTAAACAGAGTGACCTCACTCTGATGCCTTTGATGCAGCCTTTCATGCCAGCTGACATTGTCCTGGAGACAACCTTTAGGTGTCTACTCGTACCGTAGGGACACTGGAATTAAGTTATTCAGGATGTTCCCAATTATCTCCATTACCCTTTTTCTCTACCACTAGGACAGCTCTAGGATCTCTACAAAAATAGAATCAGAAAAAAAAATAAATAATTTGGGGCAAATTAATGACAGAAGATGCAGCTTTGTCCTTCGAGATGACCAATTAGAGGTTTCTGGTTTATCATTGTGTTTTGATTTACTTGCATATCTCTTCCATTTATCTTGTCCAGCTATCTAAATTAAAGATGCAGACAGCAAACAATTGAGGAAGGCTTTTTTTCTTTGAGGTATACAATGCCTTATATTCTGCTTTGGCTACTTTCCTCATTTGATACACATCTCATTTTATTGGACATGACCTTCTACTCCCTGTCCTGCATGGTTTCAAAATCTGGGTCTGAACGTGGGATCTCTCTCTATTAAGAATGTTCCTAGATGTGCCAGCATGCAAATTTTGTAAAATTAGGGAGCTTATGTAAGGTTTGTCTTTGCCTTTTGGGGTTTGGGGAGTGCATATGGTTTATGTCAGCATTTGTAAGGTTATCGCAAAGGTTATCTTGGCTAAATTATAGCCCTTTGTTTATCCACGTGGTTAGGCACGGTGCAAACAGCTGCACTGTCAGTAAAATCTTTCTGCTGCCCTCAACCCTGACCTGGAGGTACCAGACTCTGAGAGGTTATGTGGCTCCATATGAAAGCAACTTTGAAGGGGCTGTGAATTAAAGATGACACTTTACCTGGAATACCTGCCCCCAAATTAGCTGTGAAAAATCAGGTAACCAAAGGAGATGCTAGTATGTCTGTCTAGCAGCTCAGTGTGCTCAGCAAAGCTTCTCCTTGCCCTAGGAACTCATGCGTAACCTGTCACAAAGATAAGAAAACCTGGAGTTGAAACAGGATAACTGGAAGGACTCCAGGAAGGTGGGGGGGAAAAAAGCTGTTCTGCAGTGTAGGGACATGACCTGTGGTTCTTGACAGTTGGGAACTGCCCTCTGCTCCAGCAGTCCTGAAATTAAGCTGCAATCATCTTTTATTTCTCCCCACAAAATACCTGCCATCCCTTCCTTCTCCTACTCTGTCCACGTATGAATATGGAATAGGAAAGTCCCTACTTGCAAAACCCCAGTATTTAACATCTTCTTCCTTTACATCCATTCTGTCAGTGATGAGGCATTCATGGTCCACTTGAGGCAGTTTCTTTTTCTCCTTGCTTCTCAAATTGTCCTAGAATTGTCTGCTAGATGAATTATCAGCTCCTCTTCTCCTGTTCCACTGTATATTCACTGGATTTGGCAGGTAAAATTCATTTTCAAATTTGAAATTCTTGACTTGGGCCTACTCTTTCATTCTATTCTATTTGTCACGATCCTGGCTGTGCTAGAGTGCCTCAAGCTTAAAATCACTGAAGTAAAGTGGAGCTAATCTGCTCTGCATCCTGAATCTGGCTTGCTCTGTAGGTGTGCATGTGCCTCTGTGCACATATGCCTGAGTATGTGCGTGCATATATGCAATATAACTGAAAAGAGGTTCTAATTAGAGCTAACCAAACACGGGAAGCAATTTTTCTTTGGATAAATTATTCAATGCATTTTGTCTTTGTTCATCTCATAAATTATTCAACAAATAGTATTTGAATGGTACTAGAGCTGGTAGGCTACTGCAGAAATGATTAGTCAAATAGCATATTCAGTAAAGGAGATCAACATTTGCTAAATAATGTATTTGGCAAATAATATTAATCCAGCTCTAGTTCTAATTGATCCAGTGAGAAATGCAGAGAGCACATGGCACTCATGGATGGCTTGATAAGTGCTTGGGGAGCTGATCCTTTCTGCTCCTTCTCCCCTAACACAAATAACCAGTCTCCTCTTGGCATTGGCGTGGATGACCCAGATGTGCACACACTTCATGCGCCTGGGTTGTCAGTACACCCCACACGTGCCTGCACTTTCCCTCTTGAGTCACAGCCAAGGTGACAGCCTCTGCGTGAGTGTCCCACAACCACAGGTGGATTTCCAGACCTCAGCATGCTGTGGTGGGCTGCTGAAAGGAGCCTGTTGGCTTGCAAGATTGCAGACTCCTCACTTACTTTCTTGTGTGTAGGTAGTGTCAGGCATGTGGGCAGAAGCTCTACCAACACAGAAGGCTGGCAGTTTTCTTGCTGCTTCATCCTCAAACTGTGTGGTGGCAAGGCCCGTTGTCTTGAACTAGCATAAAAAGAAGAAAAAAATATAACCAAAAACCCCACCTCATTGACTTGACTGGAAAGTTGCAGGCGTAAAATAATTTATTGGAAAAGGAGGAGAACCTTATTTGCTGCAGGAGCTCATTTCAGGGACATTAATTAATATGGTTTTTGTGGTAATTTTGTGCCAGACACTATGGAGACATGCTACATCTTTGCTAAATTTTAAGTCTGATTTTTTTTGGTTCCTTTTCACCATCCTCACTTCTTCCTTTTTATGAAAATAACCCCCAAATAATTCTATACTCCTCGTTTCCACATGACATTTCTTTCTGTGCAGCCTTTCATCAGAAAAGAACTGTTTTTCTTGGAAATGTCGAGCTAAGCCTTTGAAAAAATTAGATGTCGTTGGCTGTATGAAATATCCTCCTTCGTTTTTCAAAGCCAGACCTCAAGGATATCTTGTTTAGAAACATCACATCTGCTTTATTTAACAATACCCAGGGACAGAAAATTAAAATCAGATTTTTATTGTATGTTGATCGTATCATTATTAGTAGCAAAATCTAAATCATCTAAAAGATGAATGCAGTGTGCCAGACACTTTGCATAGCACCTTATTTCTGAAAGAGGTCCACTGGCTCCAGCAGTACCTTTGTACCCCTCATGGCTTCCCGTGTCAGGATCAACCCCCTTCTTTCTAACCGTTGCACATTTTGTGTACAACTATATGTGCATGACAGCTCAGCAGCCTGACGATTTTTAAAATTCTTTTGCCTTTATTTATAAGGAAGGTTAAGAGTTGGAATTTTCAAGGCTAGACCCTTTCTGCGTGTACTGTCATAGAAAAAGGGACACGAGCAGAGAAGCCGACCAAACTAAAATCAAACACCAGTTTCTCAGTTGGTACAGAGAATTTGCTGGAAATTTCTATCATCTCCATCTGCAGGTGAAGTGTTGTCCCCTCACAAGGACTCCAGTCTGGCTTGAGGGTGCTCAGCAGTGTGAGCCAGGTTGCATCTGTCCACTCTGGATGGCGAGGGCTGTGGGTCGCTGGTGCCATCGCTGCTACTCAACCATAAGCCAGACTGCTTTTGGTCTGAAGTCACTGCAGTTACTCTTGACCAAAGCGAGCAGAAATGTGGTTTTGCAGCTAACATTAGGTTGCAATCAATTTTATGAAGCATTAATCACTCTTGTAAATAAACCCCTTCAGCCACGTTTAAATCAAGCTGTAAGATCTGAACCAGCACAACAAAAGGCTCCATAAAATCAGCCTGAGTTATCCTTCCCATAGTGACTAATTACATTAATTAATTCAAATCCTGATTAAACAAAATTACACTGAAAGAGAATAATCTCTGGGAGTATTAAAAAGTATTGCTTTTATAAATAAGGAATGAATCTTTTACTGTCATGGAAATTTGGGCTTTGTACAGGCATTGTTTGGTGGGTTTTTTTAAATTTTCATCTAAAATGCAACTACCTAGTTTCTGATTTCATAACAAGGCATTTGGCTTCAGGGCTTGCCCATCACAGATCATGGCAATGGTTGCTTTATTCCTGAAACAGCACATAGCTGCACTAGCCTTTCCTTGCAGGAATGATCAAACAGAAATTGCTTGAGATGACTCTGAGGAAGCCTGAAATTCCCCCTGGCTTCCGAAAGCTTGGCTCAGACATTTTTATTGTTGAGGTTTGGTCATCCAAACTAAAAAATAAACCCCCTCCTCTAGCAGAGAGCCGCAGAACCATTTTTAACTCGCTCTGGTGGAAATTAGGAAACTTGCTGTTTGGCTGTTGCCAAGGAGGCCTCTGCAATGCTCTCCCAGCCCAGGCTGATGCAGCTTTACGTCGCTTCCCTGTGAAATGCAGGGAGACCCCCCTGGCACAACCTGTCTGAGAAGTCAGGGGCCAAGCGTGCCCCTCTGCTGGGGCTGGTTTTGGTGGCTGAACCCCAAGGGAGCAGGGCAGCCTCACGGCAGGGCCAGGGCTGTCAGGCCCGAAGGTTAAAACCTGTGCCAGAAGGTTAAAACTCACGCAGCTGAATCAAGCCAAGGGGCATTGCCAGCCGGGCAGGGAGGACCAGCACCCTGCCATCCCCCTGTGGCAGCCTCCCGCCTGGCAGGGGTGCCGTGACGTTAATAACTGAAATAAATTGCCTCTTTAAAGCAATAAAATAATCTCCCAGGCAGGTTATGCAGCCTCGCCCTGCCCACGGCCCAAGAGCCCATCTCTGTCCCAGCAAGGCACAGCAGGGCTGGTCTCCAGCTCCCCACAGACCTGCCCTGCCCAGCCATAGGTCTCAGCCAAGCCCAGTCCCCAACCCCAGGGAAGTCCCTTTCACCTGGGGCGGCCCTGGTGCATCAGCTGCCTGCTCCTGGCTGAGCCCTGCCACCCCCCATGGGGTGCCACACCAGCCCCGCACGGCCCTGGTGGCCCTAGAGGGAAAACGTCCCTCATTTGAGCATTGCCACATTGAACATTAACTGCCTGGTTTGGGTAAGTGAGGGGGTTTGTTCCCTTTGACAAGGGCGGCAGGTCTGCTCTGGCCCATGGGTAATTGGGCATTCGTAGGTGATGTGGCCAAAAACGACCAACCTGCATTCTGAGCTAGACATCACTATTGTGGACAGTTGAATTCAGCTGGGAGAAAATACTGAGCTAATGAGCTCAAATGCTGGATCAGAGGCACAGTGAAAGCAACACATAATAGCATTATTTTCTCTCTGGTGTATAACAAATGGAAAAAAGGGAGAGAGACTGCAAGAAATAATATCTGCAAGGCATGAAGTGTAGGAAACTGCTCTGGGTAGCTAAAGATATCAGGAATTAAAAAAGAAAATTAAGAACAAAGCATTTTAATCTTAGAGAAAGGAAGAGTTTCTGGTGATACTTGATTAGGGGTGGATGAGGAAATTGTCAGTGATGGGGAAAGGTGGATACATTGGATAAACATTTCTGGTTTGCAGTTGGAAACAAAGAATTTATATCTTCATTTTGAATGAGGATGGAAAATACTTTCCATTAGTAAGCAGAGTGACTGTTGAATAACCTTTCAGAGAGATAAAAATATTGATGTCCATACCTCCACAGAAATTACGAACCAGGGGTGTAAAGGACATAGCTACAGGGATCACGAGCCCACCAGTACTAATGCTGAACAGTTTCTGTATGCTAGAAGTCTCTCAGGAAACTGGGCAAAGGCTAATTTTATGCCAGTAATTCCAAAAAGGGGAGCAGGTTAGTTGGGTTTTGCCTTCTCAGTTATCCTGACATGAGCCTGGAGTGAAATAATGGAAAAGCCAACACGTGATTCGGCACCTAAGAACAGAGGAGGGAGGGGAGGGTAATTAATATCTCCTAACATGGGAAACCGAAACAGGAAAAGTGTATACTTTTAGTGTCCATGCTTGAAAATTCATGTTGAAATAACTGGAATGTGGTGAAAGTAATCACCAAATGATTCACAGGCTGGAGGAAATGCCTTCCAGGGAGAGGCTCTGAAGTCAGCTTGTCAGAAAGGCACGGGAATACTGCCTAAATTAAAATTTGTAAGTAACTTTGCAGGGATAAAATGGCAGATTCTAAAGGGTTGCTTAACCTGGCAAAGCAAGGCAAAATGAGAAACAAAGGCTGTGAATCAGAGCCAAATCAAAGCACCTGACAGAAGGCTCACATTTTTAACAGAGAAGATGATTCATTAATGTGATGGATTCTCCATGTTTTGATGGCTCCAGATCAAGCCTGAACTGCCTTTTGAATACACAGGCGCTTGGGTTCAGTGCAGGGGAAAGTGGTTAAAATTAAATGACCTGTGATATATAGGCAAGGTGGCAGACCAAAGACTGGTTTGTCTGATAGTCCCTTCTGGCTTTAAATTGTGTGTGTAACTGAAAGACAGATCTGATCCTGTGTTGTTTTTATAGATTTTTTTTAACTTCTTTTTTTTTATTTTATTTTTTTTTATTTCCCATGAAAATAAATATTGCAGGGGTGTGCAGTGTCCCCAGCTGAGTGGGTCACCCACTGAGGGCAGGAAGGTGTGTGCCGTGGTGTCTTTTTCACAGTGTGACCCTTCACACATGCCATCTGTGTGCAGGAGGGTCAATCTCTGCAGCACAGGAGGCCTGATGCCACATATTTTGCAGTGCTTCTATGCACACAGAAGCCCCTTGCCTAAGCTGCCTCCAGAGAGCAATTCATTGACAAAATACTGAATCCACCCCATAATCCTCGCGGGTCTCCTGGGATAGGAAGACAGCTAGGGACAGGTTTCAGTTTGATTAAGCTGTCATAAGCAGCCCTTTGCCCCCAGTTAACTCCTTAACCATTGCAACTTTTTGTCTGGGTAAGAAATGTTGTAGGGTGTTTCTAGACACCCTAGAGGTTGCATTGCAGTCTAGGAATCTGCCCCTATATCAAGCCAAAAGCATCTCAGAGACCCTGATGATGTGGTGTGGAGACTCATTATCATTAGGCATTTTTTTTTGGCAGCAGAAAAAAGGAAGCAGGAGGAATTACACCTGTGCCTTGTACCAGGTAGAGGGAAAGCAGGCAGTGCTGGAGGGACAGCACATCCCCAGTGGGCTAGGTTCTGACTCAGGCATTTTGGGGTCTGAATGACCCTGCTGAATTGAGTGGAGCTGCAGAAGGCACAGTATGTAAACATGACCTCCTGCACGTCACAGTCGTTCAGGCATGCAGGTAGAGTGATGCTTGGTATCCTGTTGTTACAACAGAGAGTGTGTTGTCACAGTTTGCCTGCTCCCTCCAAAGAGACACACACACACACACAAAAAAAAAGCTTTCATGGCCTTCTCAGGCATTCTGCATGGACAAAAAAAATAAAATAAAAGGTTTCACTGCAAACTTGTGTGTTGTCTGTTGCACAGCTCTGTGAAATACTTTGCACAGTAAAAAATGCCTGAGAGGGAAGATTATGTGAAACGGGTATTTGAGCAGAGGTGACTAATCCCTCCAATTGACAGTTGATAGGAAAAGTTTGATGTATGTAAAGCAAAGTGCTCTGTCCTTTGCAGTTTGCTCTTACTACTGCAGTTGAAGTAGTACAATTTTTATTGTAATCCTGTGCTCTGTTGTTTGTTCATGTGTGAGATATTTTCCTCAGCCTAAGTTCTCTGCCTTTCTGAATCTCTTTAATACCACTTTACAAATCATGTTCAGAACTTCTTTTGGGTACAGTGTAACAAATACTATTTATTACCATTCTACTGTGCTAGGTACTGCACAAACATATATTGAATTAGGAGGAATATTCTTATGACATTTCCTCAGTCATATTGCAGCTACAATGCTAGAAACAAGAAGCAGATTTTATGGAGACAAATAACCTTCTCACAGGCTATTTTTCTTTTTCTTCCCCCCAGCTCCTCCTTGTTTTGTACCTCTTGCAGCCATTTACACCTGACTGAAGAGAAAGTGAAGTAAGTGTAAAATGTCATCCACTTTGCACAGATGGTAAAGACAGCATAACAGAGAAGGTGGTGAAGGAATCAGGCCACAATGGGGGAGGCATTATCCATGTAGAGTTAACCTAAAGAACTGCACAACAAGATGTGCAGATGTGAAAGAGCTAGCAAAGACTTCTGGAGGAACAGCTATTGAGATTGCAAGGGTCTATCTGTGTTCATGCAATTACACTTCTCCCATTTCACGTCTGTAGTATTCGTTTTACAAATTTCATAAGCTCTCGGCCTGGAACTATCATTTAACTGTGGTATTATTCTTTTCCCCAGCAGTTTCGATTCTGAGCATGAAAACTGTGTCTGTGGTACACTTTCAGGTTTTATGTCCTGAAGTTCCTCAGTCTTGATCCAAAGATGCAAACTGACCAACTCATGATGCCTGCTGGTAACATAATTAGTGATTAGTTATCCTTATTCTTAAGGGAAAAATCTTTTGTTTCACATGGTGATCTTTGCAGTTTCCCAGATTCCAGTAATCAGATTTTGTTAGGGTTTTGTTGGCTTCATTTAAGAATTATCCCTACTTCAATCTGAGGTGTTTCTAGCCTAAACCTAGTGTAATTCAGTAGTAAATCATGCCTGTGGAGCAAGAAAGGATGTGCCTATAATGCTAATACTGTTCTCCTCTGCCATTCACATGCCACTTTACTGTTTTTTTCACATGTTGTTTAGATATTGCCACGTTTTTACAACATCATGCTATTAATCCTAGAGGGAAGAATAAGATAGTGCACCCACTTGATAACTTGTTTGATTCCTTGTTGAAGGCTTGACATAATTGGAAATGACTGCAGATCTGTCGTTATAATTAGAATTTGGTCTTTAGCCCTAGGCTTTTCCCCTTCAGGGGGGTTGATTGGAGGCCTGGGAGGCCTCACATCTCAGCATGCTATTTCCTGAAGTCCCTTTCATCCCTGCTGCTAAGTGTACACTGAGTGACTTGGAAGGTAAAGAATGAAGCTGTACAGGCTCTGCAGAAGCAGAGCAAATAAGTGATTTGTGTTGAGGCAGAGACAGACCAAACCACGTTTTACACAATCAGTGGAGCAGCCAGGGTTTTCTGTTGCAAAGTAGCACCAGTACTTTCTCCAGAACATTATGGTAAACCTCTAGTTAGGGCCTATTGGGCAAACATGAGAACAAGAGAGGGAGACAAGGAAAGCAGAAAATACTACAAGGAAGACACAGTTTTCTGGTGTCTGAAAGGAGGAGATTTTTGTGTGCATGCAAAGGATTTATCAGACTCACTCTTCTAGGGTTGAGCAGAGCAAATCCATGTGGGCCAAAGAACTACCACCAGCATGTCAGGGTCAGCTGCACCTGGACTGCAAAGGGGAAGTGGGGGGAAAAGGCTGTAGCCAAGCTGTCATCTCCTGAGCACATGAGCAGGACCATTGCTGCTGCAGGCTACCCAGTTAGTCCCCTGTTATAGGAACAGAGCTTTTTGCCCCACAGCTGAACTTGCGAAACCATCTTTTTATAGAGTCTTGGTTTGGGCTGGGAGACACTGAGACGAATTCTCAGCTGCTGTAAATTAGCACCACTGCATGGTCTTCCGTTACGCCAGCTGGGGGCTGTACCCTTATCAGAGTTTATTTACAGAAACGGGCACGATCTTCCAGGCCAGTCACACTGCTGGGATAGGCAGCGGAGTGACAAAAGATGTGACTGGAAATGTGTTATGGGCTCTCTTCTCTGCTGAAGCACAGACAGGTTGTGCAGGTATACATCAGTCATCTGTGAATCATCAGGTTCCTCCACCATTCAACTGAAAGCCCAGTTTTCCCAGGGACTTCAATAGAACCAAATGCTATTATATGTGCAACAAGCTCCACACAGTGTGACATGCATGCCTACTATGTGCTTGAAACACAGGCTTCTGCCCATGTGCATCCAGTTTCATATACCCATCCAACCTAGGTCTACAAAACCTCTTAGCTTCACAGAAGTACAGTTCCACTGAAATTAGAGAGCAGGAGCATTTATAATGGGCTCTTTAGGATGTCTTGATCCAGAATCAAATGTCTTCAGGCCCTTTAAAATATTTTCTGGCTGAATTCATCACCCTTTCTCCGCTCCCCTCCTTTCCCTTTTGCACAAAAACATGCATAACTTTTTTGGCACCATTGCTATAAAAATCCCGCCACCCCTCCCCAGGAAGTCTAGACTCTGCAGAATCGGAATGTGCCTTATTGATCTGTCAAGCCATTTTATCTGCCCATTAGATTCACACTTACTCTTCTGAGATTAGCTAAATCACTCTGCAAACTCTTAATAGGCAATTTCACAGACCAAGCTGTCCAAAGATAACATGAAAAGTTCAGGACACAGAGTTTAGGCAACTGATCTGTAGGTGCTGAGGGCTTGTAAAGCTTTCAAATTATGCTGTGAGTGAAGGCAATTGGTGAGGAGCAGAGGCTACTCAGAGCTCTCAGGATGTAGTCCTTACACCTAGTCTGTTGATTGTGTGTCACTCACTGCAATGACCTGGTATTATTTGCTTGACCTTTGTTCTTTGGGCAAAGGCAGGGGGTAAGTCCTGCAGGAACTGTCCTTTACCTCCACATGAAATTGCTGGATCAAGATGCATGAGGAGCTGCAGGGCCGAGCAAAATATCTTTACTTCCTGCAGTGAAGCCCAGAGGCTGAATTTCAAGCAATGACTGACATTTCCAGCAGCTCTCTGGGATCTCTGGGGATCCCTGGAAGCAAAAGTCTGCTGAGCCATATGCTTCTCCAGGAAGTGGCCCAGGTCATGGTCTGTTAAAGAGAGCAGCATTGTCCATTGTGATTACCTGCAGTCTCAGCTGCGGTTTGGAAATCAGCAGGAGTGAAAATGTCAAACCTGAGGCTGCTGGGGAAACAGATGCCTCTTCCTATTTACATATGAGTTCATGGTCCTTTTGGGAGAGCAATACTTCCATCTCTGAGTGACACATACATCCAGAGATGGATCCCGAGCTAGGAACTTGCTCTCTGCTGAGAGCTCTGAGCAGGACCTCCTGACGACTGCAAGGAAGGGTCCAACCTGTCTTGGTCAGGCACTCTGTGAACACTGCCAGGCCAGGGTGACTGTGGGGCCAGGTACAGAGTCAGCAGGTTGTGCCTCTGCTACAGCACAAAGGTGTGTCCACAGCTTGTGCAGCTGCACAGAGCTTATATCTGAACTACCCAGTGGTCACAGTCATGTGGAGTTCTGTGATAGCCAAACACCAAAGGGTTTCTGCTTGGTTTTTCCAGCTGGCTTGGAGCCACACTGCCAGGGATGGGAGTGCCTGAGCTACCTAATTTCACTCCAGCTGAGAATGCACATACAAATACAGACATACCCCATTGCACGCCTTGGTGCTATGGTGTCCATGTTGCTAATTTCTCCTCTGGGGTCAAAGGGGTAGCAAACACCCTTGCTTACGACACAGATGCATAGACCTGAAGAATTTGCCAAGCCTAAACTGAAGGCCAGGATCACATAGCTCCATCTACCCTTTTATTCTCCAGGGAAGTCTGTTTGCCTCTAACTGTCATTGCCTCTGGAGAGCTGCCAAAATACATTTCTTGGCAAGTCTTGGATCTTCCCACCAAAAGTTCATTACATTTTTGTAAGAAGAGAGTGAGGCACAAAACTCCCTGGCAAATAAAAAGGCCTGCCTCAGAGACTTACTCATCATAAGGCCAGAAAGGAAGACAAAGAAAAAGCAGTAAAAGATATTTTCCCCAAACTTTTAGGACAATTTTCCTGCCTTTCCTCATCAGCAAAAGCTCAGAAGAGTGGCTAAAGCTAAGGAGAAGATGGTCTTAGTGGCAGGACAGCCTCTCTGTTGTCCTGTCTTGTGTGTCTTGTTCCTGCTCCTGGGGTCAAGATGACCTCTACAGTTGCCCTTTTAGGTCAAATGGGGAGATACTACTGGATGTTGGATTTTTCCCCATTCCCATTGTAATGTGAGGCCCGACCAATTTCCAAAGCTCATCTAGGAGTTTTACAAGGGGTCTGAGGACACTGAGGTGCCTGCAATTCCTAGTGCTCTCTTCCTGTGGAACACAAAAGCTGTGGCTTTTGTTCTTTGCTGTTGGTCTCAGCTTGTTCCAGAGCCCCTGGGAGCATTTTGTGGCCACGGGCTGGGGGGCTGATGCTCTGGACATGTGTCTGAACCAACTGTTGGCCTGTGGTTGTGATGGAGCAAGCTTGTTCTGGGACCCTCCTCATTCCAGCTTTGCTGTGTGGCATGACCTCTGGTGTAATGCAGACCACAGTGTTTTATCCAGTAATTTCCAGCAGAAGGAACTAATCTTCTTTGCATTAGCAACAGTCATACAGAGCCCTAGCATAAGGACTGCAAGTGAGTTCTTCCTTGCACTAGGTATTTTTGCTCCTTCCCTTATTCATTAAGAGGACAAGAAGTGCAGGGTGATGCAGATCAGCCTCTCTCCCACTACCTGAAGGAAAATAAGGTAGAAGTCCAGCCCACTTCAGCAAGAGGAGAAGGTTGGGCTGTACCACAGGTTGCAAGAGACTGGTGGGGCTTTTCAGTCCAGCTCATATTGTATGTGGGATCCTGAACGTGTTATTTACCCCATCATTGGCTGCACATCTTCTGGAAACTTGTCCAGCCAGGTGCTGAGGCCCAGTTTTCCCACATGCTGGGAGGTCTGTAGAGTCACAGACTGTGTGGGGCACAGGAGCGTGCGGTAGGTGCTGGAAGTTTTGAGCCCACCAGTTCAGCTGTATTTCCTCCAGCCCCCGCATATCCAGCCTTTGCCAGGAATTGAGGGCTTAGAAGCAGGGGCAGGTGAATCCCTACCAAGCAGAGATTTAGCAAGTGTTATTTAATGCCTCACTATGCCCTCCCTAACCTTCCTTCCTCCTCTGCCCTTCAGTCCCTGCTCCCTGTGAAGATGTAGAGGCTATGCAAGGCAGCCCATCCCACACAGCTGGTCCCTGCGTCCCTCTTGCATGCATTGGCAGGATTTGACATCCACCCTCTGGGGGCTTTCCCCTGTGGGCAACAGAATTGTCGAGGAGCACTACGTGGTGGTGTTTGGACAGGAACTGGCAACAACAAAATGCAGGGCAATTCAGAATTTGGGGGCTACAGCTCTGATATTAGCTCTTCCTAGCAGGTGTCACTGTGTTAGCTGGAACCTGTTATTTTTAGAGCTGCTTTTTCATTTGCTATGTTGCTTGAGTTCCAGCCTAGCACTGCCACTGAGAGGTAAAAGCACAGGCTGGAGCTGCTCCTAGAAATCAGGAATCATTTTCAGAGCAGCCATGAGCCATGTCTCCAGCTAACATCAGTCACTGACTTGTTACAGTGACACCAGCCCAGCAGCTTAGGTCTGGTGGTAAGGGGCTGGGAGCTGAGCACTGCCCATTTCCTTGGAGAGAGAGCTGAGACTATGGCCAGGACTTATTCCTACACGCCCAGGCACTTGGGACAAGATGAAGGTAGCAACAGGACACCCTTGTTCCCAGCCAGCTCAGGTACTGTTGGATGAGGCTTGACTGAACCCAAGGATCAAAACTGACTGAGAAACCTGAGTATAAAGTAGTAGACTGTGCAAATGAGGAGGGAGATTTTGCTCACTGTTGTGTGAATAGAGGATAGGCAAGAATAAGGAGGAAGAATAGAAGAGAAAAGCAGAATACTTTTGTTTGTTTCTTTGTTTGTTTTTCAGTTTACAGCTCAGTTGTCTTTGTGTGACTCTCACTGTCCTTGGTAGGAACAGTAGGTGTGTTTTTGTGAAAAAAAATTTACATCAGTCAGCATCATCTGAAATAGCCTGGCAAAGTAAAGGCTAGCAAAAGCTAACTCTTCTCCAGATAAACAATAAAAGCCCAGACCCTTGAGGAAAGACATGTACTTATAGAGATTTGAGGATGGGGCCTTGCTGTGCAGATAGATGGAAGTTCTGTTCCCCCTTAGCCTGCTTAGGTATTTGGGAGTCAGTGTAAGAGCAGATAATTTCACTACCTGCCCTTTCAGGGAAGGTGCTGGAGGTATGGAGATGAGTTTTCCTCTCTCTCTTGGTAGTTCCTGTCATCTCCATTGGAGTTTGAGATATTAATTCCACTGACACAGACTGAGAACCAAGGGCACAGTGGCTTATCTACACAGATCAGGAAAGATTTGTGGAAAGCAGTGGATCTTGGGTCTTGCTAGACCAACTGATGAGGAAGTGTGAGACAAGACACTTTGAAGACGAGAGCCTGGCACCCTGCCAGCACCTCATTGCTCTTACAGAGACATGGATGCTGCGTGGACCCTACACCTCCACTCCTGCATCAGCAGAAAGGATAGCTATCCATATGGCCAGACCCACCTGTTCCCTCTGGTTCCACTTAGACCCTGTCTCCTTGTGTGTGGCCCCTGGTAGTCAGGAAAATGTGCTTCTCACTCCCTTTGTAGACATCTGCATAGCCTCTTATGGGACTATTGCCTGGCAAAAGCCCTCCAGAAAATGGAGATGCCAAAATAGAGAGGCACACATCCTTGTGCTGCCAAAATGCAAATGGCATCCTATTGCCACACTGTACTTTTGCTGATATTCTTTCTTGAGTTGTTGCAGATGCTGGAAAGCAGAAAAAATACTTTCTCTGGAGAGCTGCTTACAGACATCCCACAAAGCAACCACTGGAAAATGGAGTGGGAAGCAGGATGCTTCACAATAAACCCTTGGTATCAACCCACGGTGTACCTAAACATAAACACTGGATGTGTCTTCTGGTGAATTCAACAAAAATACTGTTGTGTCCTCATATGTGATCCACATCAAATCCAGGAGAGCTGGCAGGGCATATATCTGGAATTAATAATTGTGGACCCTCACCTTGTCAGGCTGCATGACAGTGGTAGCTCAGGGACCCTGACAGCTTGGAGGAATCATTGTGTGATGGCTGTATTCTCAGCAAAAGGATTTAGCTATAATTAAGTGATACTAGATTTATTAATTACGTGGCTCTGTTCATATAATCCTTTCACTGCTTTGGTGCTGGATTTTCAAAAGTGCTCAGGCTTGCCCTAACTCGGCTCTCACAAAAAGTAGTCTGGAGTTGTACCAGCACCTTCAAGCAGAGCAAAAGCCTTTTGAGTCCTTATCTTGATTCTGAAACCCTTTAGCTGCTATGATAGGAAAATGCAATGGATCTCGGAACCCAATGCAACTCATGGGATAAGTGCAGCTACACATGCTCTATCTGCTTTC
>NW_009954494.1:478633-483499 GCF_000747805.2 Chaetura pelagica
TCCCTACATGGACCAAAGTCAGCTTTGGGACACAGCTAGACAGGAGAGCCCTAGGAAACAGCAGAGGTGTACAGGAAGAAGGTTTCTGTGGCTGGGATGCTCCACAGGGAGAAAGTGCTTCAGGAAGGGAGTGTGGGAGGGATGCTCCAGCTTTAAGATGTGCTGCATGGAAAGTGTGCCAGGGTGTGTATGACATTAATGCTCTCTTCATGCCTGCATCCTGTCCCCCTCCCAGTTTGCTTAATCCTGTCCTGCTTTTATGAAATGTCACCTACCATCTCAGTCAATGCACAGCCTTTCCTCACTTCCTATCTCAAATTATTCCAGAGCTTCGCTACCCCTTGGTAAAGTGACACTGCAGTTTGTCCCAAAGATGTGGAGAACCTTTCTTCCCCATCATTTCTTCCATGAGCAAAAGGTCAAAGCTATCACTTCTGTGCCTGGGTAGGAGGGACAGCTGTGGGTTGAGTCATCCCGCAGGCGCGTACGGCGCAGGGTGTCCTATAGATCCGCTGTTGTCTCAGGAGGGCAGTGAAATCCAGCCCAGCGACCTCGGGCCTGACACAGCTTTTCCAGTGCTGTTGATATTTAAGACAAGTGATTATTATTTCAGAAAAAAAAAGGAGATTATTTCTACTCCCTCTATGTATCAAGAAGGCTGACCTTAAAAAAGCCAGTGGTGACTGGTGATTGTTCCTGAATTGGGAGCAGCCTTTCAAAATTACAGTGGAATTATTCTCTGCCCTGCCCTACCATGATGTGGCATCCCACTGGATTCACTGTTTTTCAGGTTTTTTTTTTAATTTAGCCTGACACCCTCCCCACAAAGGCTATGGAGAAAACAGATCTGCCCCCTTTTTTTTTTGTCTCTCTCTCAACACAGGATCTTGATCAAGTTAACAGCTGGCAAATGCAGAACATGGTAAAGGAAATACTGCTTCAGGCAGCTCTGTCATTGTAACCCTTGGAATTCAGGGCTGCAGGAGGCTCTTGCAGCTAGATGTGTTTTCAAGGACAGCAGTGCAACAAATGCGACGGTAACAAAAGCTCAGAGAGGAAAGCGAGGGTCAGCGGGAGAGAGGGAGGAATTGCTTTCCAGGCATGGTACTGAGTGACTGATTTGGGAGGTTATCGTCTACTAAAGTATTCAGGGATCCTCTGGGAATGGGAGGCAACACAAAATTGTCAGTTTATAGTTTTGTATTATATATCTGATCAAAACCTGGAGAATTTGGCTCTCTGGAGCCAAAAAGAGAACATGGGCCAATTTCTGATCCTTTTTATGTTCTGACAGAGATTTCTATCAGGCATGCAACTAATCCTACATGGTCACACCCTCTGACAATGTATACCCTCATACTTGGGGTTTTATCAGCTGAATACACAGCATTTTTATTTTTGCCTGCTTCTCCAATGATGCAAGGTTGATGTGATTGCACTTCTCTCCATGCATTCGTCCCTCAAACTTCCCACCCTTCCACAAGAAAAGATGTTTCAATTGTTGTTCTCACTGCAAAACCCACATGTGAACACTTTGTATTTCTTAAAGAAGGCTATTTCTTGCCTAAAAGTGGAGAACTGAGTTGGGTTTTGGACATGCCACTGTCATGTAACACAGGGGGGTACAGAGAAAGGCTAGTTAGTCTGTGTACCTGGCACAATACAGTACAGTGGTCATGGTCCTGGGAGCTGTGTACTCAGTGGTCTTCCTGTTTTTGACAGGCCTATTTTGGTCCAGCTGCAGGTCTGCAGTGGCATAGCCACACCATTTGCTTGGGGACCTGGTGTGGCTTTCCTGAGAGCACATGAATGAGAGAGGGGAGGAAGAAAGCGGCTCTTCCAGCCCTTAAGCTGTCATGGATCGCTGCGAATTGCACCACTTGTCCGAGAGACAACAAAAGTAATATACACAGCACTTAACTGCCTGAAACACAGCTTGTGTTGAGTGCTCTGCTGTGCACCCCAGCAGCATGAGAGTTGCCAGGTAGCCTGTAATTGTATAAAATTTGAGGTTTTGTAGGAAGCAGGTAGAAATGGGTAATTACTCACAGAAGGTGGTCGTAATTGCCTTTGCTAACAAGTAAGGGCAGAAATTGTTTGCCTCTAGCCCCACTTTAAGATGACATAGCAAAGAGCAGTTGGCAGTAGGAAGAGGTGGAGCCTGCAAGAGGAATTTCCCATAAAGAAAAGGTGTTCAGTACTTGACAGGGTAATTGAATGTTTGGAGGAACAGGCTGACAGGAAAATGAATGTTCTTTTGTGTGGCTCAGGAAGGGCAGTCTTTGAAAATGGCAGAAGAGGAAGGATGGAGGACTGGCAGGAGCCAGCCCAGGGTTATGTTGTAACTAAATCTTGCATCTGGATTTTGGGCACCACCTCTTCCCAAGGGGCTGAGATGTTCACCTGGGGCTCTTCAGCAAAGATGGCTAGGGCTCTGGATAGGTGCCTTTTTATATCTTGATTATAAAATACAATGAACATTGATGACCTTTTGCATAATGTTCCCCCTCAGCCTGACTCCACTATGTCCCATCCAATAGTCTGTGTTTTGAGTGGCTTAGTGTCTTTGAATCCCACAGTCCTGTTGACCAATGAGGTGTTCTGGGTCATTTCCTTCACATGTTGTCCAAGGGGCCTTGCAATTCAGCGTGCAGCTACCCTTATTGTTAGTAGAGCACAGGGTGAGAGAAGCACATGTGGGAGGAGAAGGGGAATTTTACATCCAGGAATGACATGGAGCTGGCAGAGATGGCCTCCATCAGGCCACAGGGGGAGTGGTGGAGCTGGCATCCTTGGGACACTTCTGTTCCCTTCAGATAAGCAGGAAAGTTTTGCAATTTAAGATCCCTGTAATGGAGTGGTTTTAAGTCATTGTCTTGCCCCACTTCCTGCTCCCCTCTTCTCCTGCAACCCCTTGATCTCATGTCTTGTAGAGTAAGGGATATCACTAAGTCCTCCTCCTGGCATTTAGATAAAATGCCCCAGATTTGCCTCTTTGCAGCAGGTCTTTCAAATGTTTCATCACCTCATAGCTCAGGCAGTGCTGAGTATTTACATAAAGGGTCCACTACCCTTGAAGAGAGGTTCTGTCTTGCCAACATGTTTTTGTTTTGAGTTTTGCATGGAGGGGGACTATGTTGTCAACCCATTAGCTGTCACAAAGTTGATGGCTTTGGATCTAGAGGCCATGGGGTTGCTTTTCTGGGAATGAGAGTTACTATTCCCTATCACATGAGGATACTGTAGCAACCTGGTTGGGGCCTAAGAAGAGCAATCCTACTAGCTTGAATTGTCAATAGGGATCAAAGCTTTCTTTCCTCTTACACAAATGTCTTGGAACTAAACTGATCACTGTCCAGGTCTATAAAACCATGAAACCAGAAAACTGGTGCCTCTGTGGTCAAATCACAGAGCAGCTGAGGGGCTGTACATGCAGGAAGAGAGAGGGAAGGGAGGTTATGTAGGTATGTGGCAAGTAACTCACCTTACAGACTATAATTGGATAAGATTGAGGTGCAGCAGCACTACCATCTGAATGCTAACTCTGTCTCTACTGCAGCAAAGGACACATTCAGTGTCATGGCTACGAGAACCACCTTGGGTCTCCAGGTGCTGAAGCCCTGTGTGTCCTTTCAGATGAAAAGGCTGGGGCAAACTGTACTGCTGGCCTCCTATGTACTGGAATTGCAGTAGGTCATAGGCTTAGCAAGGGATAAGGACTGAACAGTTACCCAGCTCCACTTTGGTCCCTCTGTGGGTCAGAAATGGGGACTAGTTAATTGAATAATATAGCCAAGTAACAGAGTTGACTGTTCTTGCCAACACTGAGTTGACAGGTAGTGTTTAGGAAGCTATGTATAATTAGATGAGTAATATGAAATTAATTTGTTGAGTAGATGCTCTGAGGTGAAAATCAACCTTAGCCAGTTTGTATTGATAAGTAGAATATTCCTAGTGAATATGAACAGAGTATTTGTAAGAGGTCCATACTTCACCCTGCAAGGCAGGATTTTGCCCTGTGCTTCTTATTATTCTTTCTTGCAAATTTACCACAGACTTCAGATTTTGATAAAAACTTTGGCTTTTCTTTTTATCCTTTCAAATGCACTGTCTTTGCATTGAATTGTACAGAATGCACCTTAAGCTGGGTAAAATGTCTTCAACAATTTTAGTCCCTGAAATCAGCTGAGCAGTATGATTGGCAGATCACAGGCATTTCTCCTTGGCAAGACAGTTTCCTGACTTGATAGTTCACCAGAGCTGGAATTTCCTTCCCTGCTAGGTCTTGCCCACAGCTCAATCTTGCAGCCACAGCATGTTCCCTTAGTAAAGGGAACTTTGCTCCTTGTTTTTCTTCTGCAAAGATTATGAACTCTAGGTACACACAGAAAGGGGGGAGGTACTCAGCGAAAAATGTACATAAAAGTTAGCAGCCAAGACAACCATGTGTGGAATTGATAGTCAAAACCATCCACAGAACAACCACAACCAACACAGTATTTTTTTATTACATCTTATGTGACAAGTCTCTAAGTAGTATTAGTAAGATTTTCCAGTACAGTAGTTGTTAGCCTGCCTCTCTCCTTTTTTTTTTTTTTGTTTGTTTTGATTGGTTTCTGCTCTAATCCTGAATTGAAGTAAGCCTTATTCACAGCTCTGGCATCAATTTCTGCCCACAAGATTAGGGAAAATCACTTTGTAATCTCAATATGGATTTGCCATTGATCGTTTTGCCTTAAAATAGATCTGAATTGGAACCCAAAATTTGAATGCTACATTACTCTGGATAAATCAAGGTTCTGATTTTCATGCTATTCCAAGTCTGTATTTCAAGACTTGACAAGAAAAAAGCAGTAGTAGAAAATA
>NW_009954494.1:483547-488128 GCF_000747805.2 Chaetura pelagica
AAACGTATCAGTGCATTAGAACTCCTATGCTTATAAAGAATGCACTTATGAGGGCTTTCAAAACTCTATATACAGAGTGTAGTGCATGCACTTTTGGTGTGCAACAGCAGGATTCCAGCACAATCTTTGGGGAGGAAAGCAAAAAATAACATCAAATAGTGTCACTACTAAAACAGAGGGGAACATTCAGGCAATGTATAATTAACCCAGCTGGAATTTGGTCAGGATGTCCAGGTTAACACCTCACCCAGTTAGTGAGATCTGTAGTAAATTGTTGAATATTGTTGTTTAAAAGTCAAATAATTTACTGAGTTCTTCTCATGTGTGGAATATACAAGAAGGTCAACTGCCTTTTTAACATCTGGTAGCAGAACCCTGGTGATTTACCTGCATGCTGGTGATTGTAGATAGCCAGGTGATGGATGACTTTGCTAGAAAGCTCTTTCTGTTAACTCATACGAGCCCACAAGGAGCCTTATAACTCTGCTTTGTGGAAACATTAAAGGCTTTATCTGCAGCTTGTGTAGGTTGACAAAGCACCACAGATATCAGCAGAACTTTGCTGATTTATATATGCTTTGAATATATCTCTAAATCAGAAGGCCATTCATTACTCTTGCTAGGGAAAAAAAAAAAGGAATAAGAAAAATAGAAAGTATTTTCACTAATTACACTTTACTCTGAATTTAAAAATACCTTTCAAATAAAATCTAAGATTTCTGCATAGCCTGGATGTGATGATGCTACATTTAGCCTAATTGCTTTGCTGCCTGACACTGGTGGCTGTAGGAAAGCCAACTGGAGAGTTGCAGACACAGTAAGCAGGGTAGTAGATGGTCTTAACAAGGATCAGAAAACTGATTAGGGACTAAATATTCCCTCAGTGTAACGAACTATGCACAGGGGAGGTTGCCTGCATCTCCCTATCCCTTTCTGGCTTCCCACAGCTCATGTCACTTTAAGCACAGCCAAACCAACACCAATTCTGCCAGTCCTGCAGAGCTGACCTTTCTCTCTTATAGAGGCATCTCTTTGATCAGCATTTCTGTATTCTGAGAGATTCTGGCTGTTTTGTGTTGACTGACAAAAACTAGTTTTCAGTCTTGCTGGCAAGAGGAAGCTAATATGGTTAGGGAAAAGCAGGGTGAGTTCACTCTGTTTTCTGCCTTATCAGCAAAACTGTCAGTCTGCAGTCACAGCCTTGCAGCTGCTGGAAACTAAGGAGGCAGGAACAGCTCAACACTGCTTAGTTTCTTCCCTCTACTCAGGTTGAATTTATAGGTCTGACCATTAGAAAATTTATCCTATGGCTCAAAACTTTTACTTCAGTTTCATCCCCAGCTTTAACTGGCCATGCTCAGCTGGGTTTTGCTGGGGCTGACTTGGAGGCAGTGTCGAGAGGATGAGTCTCAGACATACCAAGGGCAGCAGTTTCATAGCATGATCACCCTCCAGATTGCTGTTGATTTCCACAGATCTCCAGATCGCCGGGGGATGCTCTACCTCCACTGATTTACTGTCCTGGCAAATATCATCTGGAGCACAATCTATGCTGTATGTTGCAACAAGGGTAACAGTGGCTGAATGAGGGTAATGTTTGCAGTCAGGACTTTCCTTTACAAACACTGAATCATGCTGTTGTGAAACCAGGACGGAGTGATGAATGACTCACTGTTGGCAGCACACACTGCCCTATCAGTAGGGTCTGCTCAGGGGAAGGGGGGACTGGTGTTTGATATCATCTCTGCGCTCCCAGCTCCCAGCATGCTAATGAGTAACACACACTGTGGCCTGTATTGATCAGTGATTTGCTTATTCACAAGGCTCTGCACAAAGACACCCGGGTTGCTGGAAGTCTTGTTATTCACCAGCACAAAGATGTTGCTTTGAGAATGTTTAAAAACATCTCTCTCTCTTGGTCATGATGTTTTCAGCTTGGATTGGTGTGGGGTTTTGTTTGTTTGTTTGTGGTTTTGTTTGTTTGTTTGTTTTTCCCTGGGTGAATCTTTTACAGCAATAAAATGCAAAACTTCATTAGTAAGAGGCAGAAGAAGCATGCCTAGAAGATTCAAAGGAAAGGGAGTAAGATACAGACCTTTGAGCCAATGGTTGAAAGTCAGCCCCCCTGAGATGAGGGGCACATCTCCTTTTTGGGTGCAGGGGATCATATCATGTGACCCAATGCAGAGGCTGGAGTGGACCTGCCTGTTGACAAAGTGCTGGAAATGTATAAATTGCCAGACTGTGACTCCAGAAAGGGAGAGAGGAAAATGTTTTCCTCAGTGAAAAGGCATCAAGCTGCGTGTTCTGCAGACTGTTTCTAAGCTATGGCACTGATTAACCTCCCAAAGACTCCCCTTCAGGATGTTGGAAAAGGATCTGCAGCCTGGGATACCCAGGGTTGAGAATGGCATTACAGGAGGTCTCCATACTTAACCTGAGACGTTAAATATCCCTACTCCCTAAACTGTCACTGCAGCCACTTTTTCCTGAGACTCTTAGCACAAGGGCTGCAGTCGCAGAAAGTTTATAGATTCATCTGTCTTTTCAAGATGAAAGAAGGTGTTCACACATCACCAATGAGGGACAGGGAAGGTTGGCCTGCCCTTGCCAACTCTCTGGGATTAAACAGGGGACTTCAGTCAGCAGTTGCTGCTGTTGGATCTGTAAGCACCAGATCCCAAGCTCACTGAAAAGCTCCCACTAACTTAAGCAGACTACAAATCAGGCTGTGAATAAGCACCATGTTCACTCAAAAAGACTGAGTGGAATTTAAAAGATGAGAGATAGCAGCTCTTCCCAGGACAGGGCAGGAGCAGACAGCCTAGCTCCCCTCGCAGACACATCCTGCACTAAAAAGGGTTGAGCACTTGAATCATAGAATCCTAGAATCCTAGGGGTTGGAAGGGACCTCGAAAGATCATCTAGTCCAACCCCCCTGCCAGAGCAGGGTCACCCAGAGCACATCACACAGGAACGTGTCCAGGCGGGTTTTTAATGTCTCCAGTGAAGGAGACTCCACAACCTCCCTGGGCAGCCTGTTCCAGTGCTCTGTCACTCTCACAGTAAAAAAAAAATTTCTGATATTCACCTTGAACCTCCTATGCTCCAATTTGATCCCATTACCTCTTGGCCTATCACTGGTCATCACTGAAAAAAGCTTAATTCCATCTCCCTGACACTCACCCTTTACGTATTTGTAAACATTGATGAGGTCACCCCTCAGTCTCCTTTTCTCCAAGCTAAAGAGACCCAGCTCCCTCAGCCTTTCCTCATAAGGGAGATGTTCCACTCCCTTCATCATCTTTGTGGCTCTGCGCTGGACTCTTTCAAGCAGTTCCCTGTCCAAAGGGACACCAAGAATGGGTGAGGCCGACACGTGGGAGTACAAGCAACAAGAGGGGTTGGAGTGTGGTTGCAGACCAAGCTCTAGGGATGTGACAGTCCTGTCTCTCCATTAAATAACTTTGAGTTAGTTTAAGACGGACAAGCTTGTTTTACTGCAAAAAAAGGTAGCTAAAGTACTCAAAGAGAAGACATAAGCATCCGAGGTCTGAAGCATTTTTTTCCAACAACGGTTCCCTCCCTGTGAATGGGCCATGTAGTGCTATGAGTACAAGCTGAACTACAGATAAAGTTGAGTGAACAACATGATTTCAAAAGTAATTGGGAAAGGGAGCATGGAAATTGAATGAAGCCCAGAAATATGTTCTGAATCCGCACCCCAATCACACCGTGGGAGGAACTCACCATTGCCGAAATCAAAATGCATGTTTAAAATCCTTTTATAGTTTCTGCAGAGTGTTCTCCCAGGGCCCGAGATAACCATTGACAGCCAAGAATGTATTACACTGAAGCATCACAGGTCCTGGAAAATTCTATCAAATTTTATGGAAGATGATAACATTCCTGCAAGCTTAATGTTGTTTCAAGGTTCTAAGGACCCATGTGCCCACTACAGAAATGTATGGATGGTGCACACGACCTTGCAAGAAGAGATAAAACCCTCTAACAGTCCTGTTGTGTTAACCAGGCTAAACCCTCCCCAAGAGCCATGCACCTATATTCACTCCTAACGTGGTCCTATAAATATTCTGAGTCTCTACAGAAACCAATTGGCTTCAGCCCCACTCTGCTCTGTAGTGCTTTCCTGAAAGGCTTTATGGCTTTACTAATAAGGTAAACCCCAGATTAACCCCCATTCTCAGATTTTTCCTGTAAAAAGCCCCCAGAATTGGCTTAGAAAGGCAGGCAGCAAAGTGATGACTGGCTCAAAACCTTCACCCTGCACAGACTTCTCTGCCCAAACCACGGGCTCATTTGCTTTCCTTGGGAAAGCACAGACTCTGGGAAGGGGAGCTTTAGCGTGGAACTGTTTTTGGGAAGAGGTGAGCAGGGGTGTGAAGGCAGCAGGCAGGCTCAGAAGGAGAAGTGTGGAGCAGGCATAGAAACAAAGGTGGATGCCTGAGCAAGCACAGTGTGTGGCCCTCCGAAAAACTCACAGAGAGGGGGCTTTTGGGTGGGGGCCTTGGCCAAAACAACAGGGGAAGTCAGAAACAGTGAAAACCTCTCCAGTGGCTT
>NW_009954494.1:488278-527471 GCF_000747805.2 Chaetura pelagica
CTGCTGTGTCACACAGAAGTTTGTCTCCCTTTTGTAAATAAACAAAGCTGCTTTCAAAAAACTACCTCAGCCCTGCACTGGATTTTCTTCCTGACTGGAATGACCTACAAGACTGTGAATTTTAGATAGCCCCATGGGTGGAAGAGGAACAGCAGGGGTTTTGTGCAGACAGACAACCTAGCCATACAGATGAAGGCGTGTGTTTAAAGGGATCTGTAACAGAAGTGAGCAGAAGAAATGGAGGAGAGAGGGGGGAATATTCATTAGGATTCATGAGATCCTCTCAATTTTTGAAGAAACAGTGTCCTATCTGGAGAGATTCAAGTAGGACATTTCCCAGTTTCAATTCCTGACTGTAAGTAAAGGCAAAATCTGATGCTGCCTCATTTTCTTCTGTGCGTGCACCAAATTAATGGGGAAGTGTTTGTGTTTCTTTAAGCAGTTAGGCAGTGGGTTACCACTAGCTTCCTTAATCCAGGTACCTTGTTATCTTAATTAAAAACCGAAATCAGCTTTGATCTCCTACAACTTCATTGCATAACCAGTTTCATTATACTATTGTTTAAGCTCAGTTAGCTTTTCATGATGAAAAGAATTTGTATTTCACACTGGGCAGGAAGTCCTACTTAGACGTTTCCTGGTTTTGATGTCCTTAAAGGGAATTAAATTATGTTCCTACTTCAAAAAATGCATGGCAAACAGATTACTGAGTC
This sequence comes from Chaetura pelagica, assembly GCF_000747805.2. Lineage (NCBI taxonomy): Eukaryota > Metazoa > Chordata > Aves > Apodiformes > Apodidae > Chaetura > Chaetura pelagica. The sequence continues at coordinate 488,992 of NW_009954494.1, forward strand.
ACTAGACTTGCCATATCACGAGCCAACAGGGCAGCAATCTGGACACACAGAGGCCGAAGTTGCTCCGTTCTCTTGCTTTACATGGGAAAAGGACTGTGGAGATGGCTTGAAGTTGGTTTTTTTTCACTTGCTTTTGTTGCAGTCCTTGCTCTCTGTCCCCCCTGGCCCCTCAGCTAGAGGCAAGTTGAAGCAGCCCTTTTTCTTTTCACCCACTGCTACCCTGTGCTGGGAACATGAGCAGGGCTAGCAGCAGCAACTGTGGTCACAAGGTGGGGTCTAGAAGACTGTGACCACCCCTTCCTTCTTCCTAGCAAAATGAGTCTCAGGGGGGCTCTTTTGACTGCTGTGGTTGCTGCAACACAGAAGATGTCGGGAACTACTAGGGTGGAGCAGCCCAAGGGCTGTTGTTGGTTTCTGCATCCCCTGCTCTTCCTCCAAGGGCAGGTGTAGCGCTGTGTCCTACCTGCCCTCCCCCTCCTCAGCACCTGCAGGCCTGGGAGCTGTGCACAGAGTTCTGATCCGACTGGGAAGCTTATCTCAGCACCTTGCCATCCTCCTGCATGGGCAGAGCACCAGCCTTTGCTGCCTGTCATACCATGGTGACACAGCCAGGCTCCTGCCAGAGGAATTGAAATCTAGGTTAAGCTGACCTGCTGCTTTCCCCAGGAGAGTGAAGGGAGCAAGTGAGTGCGCTCATATGACCCAGAAAAAAGCTTTCTGGGTTGGCATTGTAGATCATTTAAGAACAATTCATTTTGCCTGGCTCTCCAAACACGCTCCAGACTGTATCCCAGAACTTAGGTTTAATTTCAGATGGAATCTGGGGACAATTACTTGTTGCCAGGTAGTTGCCCTCACAGTGTGGCAAAGCCCAGTAAAACAAATAAAACTAACCCATTTTCTCACTATGAGTACCATGCAAATCCAAGGAACTGGCTGCCACATAAAGCACTCAACTGCCTGTCTCAGACAGCAGAGGTGCTTGAATAGCATTAACTTCCTTCCCTCTGTGCACTGAGGCAGGTAAGACACAGCTTTTGTGACTCTGGGAGATGCCCCTGGTTTCCACTGTGTAGCAAGAGCTTTTGCCATTTGTGGTGGGTGACCCAAGCACCCCTGGTGCAGGGGGAAGGGAAGCTGAGCTCTCAGGGTCTGAAGTGTTCTTGCTTCTCATCTTACCACTCAAAGGAAGCAGGAAAGAAAACGGTGACACATTTTCCCCATCAGTTGCCCTACATAAAAGCAGAGTTATCTGCTTAAATGGTTACAGAGTGACTGAAGTTTGCAATGGGCTGTCTGCAAGTTAATCCTCTGTGTCTCCATCAATCGATGTCATTGGAGTTTACAAGAAGCCAAAAAAAGACAACGGATAAAATCCGGCCACTTAAAATGAAAGTAAAAAAATACCTATTTTGACTGTTGCAATTTTACAGGTTTTTCTTCCTTTATACCCTTCCCTGCTTGGTATGTGATAATCTTCGTCTGCTATTCCCTTCCTCTTTCACCTCATCATGAGCTTGACCCTCACAACTTTCCCAAAAAAGGACTTTATACCCTCTTTCCTTCCTGCAAAACCTCCCATTTTCACTGTTCTACATGCAGGTAGGGTAGCAGAGCTCCTGAAGTAGCTCTGGTATGTCAGTGCCCTCAAAGGTGCTCTGGGTTGCACGACAAATCTGAGACACATTAGCCTGGCTGAGCTTTAGTGGGTTTATGAAGACCAAGCCCCATTTATGGAGCAAGTTCTTCCCCTAATCACTGCCTAGTGCACGATGTTTCACTTCCAGATAGTTAACAGGGGCGTAACAAGGAGCAAGCAGTGCCTCTGGTGACCCTCAGCAGGGTTCAAGCCACAGGCTAGATTTGTCTTAGCCCTTGTTTTGGTGGGTTTGGCCTGCTCCCTGCCTTATTCCAATCAGACTCTGCAAGTCTTGAGGCCCTGTGCAATTGCCCTGTTTGCTTGTCCTTGAAACCAGCACGACTTGGAGTAGAGCTGGGCCCTTAGGGCCAAATATTTGGCTACTGTCTCCCTCCTGTGATGAATTCAGATGATGTGACTGCACACTTGAATGTCCTGAGAGCAGTACAGTCCAGCATGCCTGCAAAAATGAGTTTTTGGCTCAACAGGGCAGGAACAGCACTAACATATACAGCCGACGCAAATGGTATGGGCCAGCTGGACAGGACTGCAATCAAACGTGAAATTTGCACAGTTATCTACCTGGCTCACAGACTCAGACAAGCATCTGCACGTACAAGTTCATGTGCATGCAGCAGACTGAGTCCAAGCCAAACACGAATTATTCCACTAACTCCAATGGGACAAGATTTGTTTGTGCAGTTTTAGAAGACAGTCTGAAAACTTGGAAAGGATATTTTCCAGGCATTTGACCAGTTTCTGGGTAATCTGAAACACAGTATCTTTCACAGAGAATGATATAGCTATAGGCACACTCTTGCATACATATGTATATTTATTTGATAGCTTTTTTGCTTGCTTTTTTAGTCATTTTAATACTACTCTAATTTGAAATGCACCCTGAAATGTGAGGATTAAGGAAAGTTAACCTGAATTTTTCATAAATGAGGTTTGGGACCACAAAATGAGTAGGAGGTGTTCTGGGGAGGACCTATTTTGCTTCCTACATAGTGTCAGCAGTCTTTAGTTCTACTTAAATGTAAAGGAAATATGTTAGCAAGGAGGGAAGTGCCTTGCATATTTTGAAGTCTGTGATTAAAATATAACAGAGCTCAGACAGAAGTTTGCTTTGCAATCCACTGAAAGGTCCGTGGTTTTTGGCTGCTCTTGGCATGAAAAAGTAGTTTCTCCCGTATGGTTGGGGTAACTCCATTGTGCTAGGGCTCCTGAAGTGGTGGCTCACATTCCCTATGTTGGCTTTCTTGTGGGGTGGCAAATTGCCCAGCTCCTGAAGGGAGCTACCCACAGCACTGGCACCTGGGGGTTGGAGTGTGTGGCTGTCACCAGTAATGATCCTGTTGCCACCTGAACAGTGGACTGAAAGAGCATCCTTGCTTCTTGGAGGATGCAAGGCAGGCGTCCTCTCTTCTCACAAAGCTTCTGTGGCCTTGGGTTGGCAATACATGTGTGACTGGGTGGGATGCCCTCAGTGCTGTGGGTATTTCTCCACCCCAGTCTGGCTCGCTGGTGCTCTTGGCTAATGGAAGACAGCAGAGGTCCTCTGAAGTAAGGCAGATTTTCATCAGCAAGGAAGCTGCCCTTCTAAGGTAATGCGGTAATATCCCAGCCATTGAAGTGTCCACATGCATGCCTGGGTTGCCTTTCTCATCTCCAGTCATCAAAGAAAACAGGACGTGACAGCACAGTGCACTCCCGTTGGAAACAGCAGAGTAAAATCAAGGCTTCTGGAGACAGCCCTCAAAAGGGAGATTTGAAGGAGCTTGTGCACTCCCTTCCAGGTGCTTTTATCTCTGACTCACCACATAAAAATGCAAGATGCCATTGGAAAGAATTCTTCCTTCCTTCCATGTGTTGTTTGCTTGTTTCTATGTAAACGGGGTTAGGTTAGTGGGCCTGGTAACAGAGTTTGTCCATCCAGTGTGCTCCACCATGTCCCTACCTCCTCTTGCCCAAGTGGGTGGAAAGGATAAATATCAGTCATCCTCCTGTTGATGTGTTAGAGCTAATGCAGTTGTCTTGACTCAAAAGCTGAGATATTAAAACACTGATTGTAGGAGGAAAGCACAGCTTAATGGATTGACCAGCAGCTTACAGGTCAGAGGTTGAACCCCAGCTGTGGCTACTTATGACTGACAATTACCACCATCTGACATGGCTGTTGGGAGCTGAAAAAGCCCCACTGAACATGGCAACACTCGGGATCGGGGTGGCTCCAGGGCACTATGGTGAATGTGGGGCAGTCTGCTGGTCTCAGCACTGACCACTGGCCATGCCTGACCAGCCACAGCCAGAGCCCAGCAAAGCTGTGCAGTGCACATCGGTTTTAACTAAAGCAGCAAAAGTAGGAAAGGAGGAGGCTGTAAGAAACAGCTTAAAAATGTGAGTAATACCACTTACTGGGGTTTTAATGAAGAAAAATCAGTAAATACATTGGGTGAGTTCAAATAAATAAAAATACTGGGAAGGGTGCTGTCTTTCCCCCCTCATTCTTGTGTTTATTTCCTTCTTTTTTCTTCCCTCAGCTCCATCTGGCAGAGTGGAAAAACAGATGAGTGACACAAGGAGAAAAAGAAGGCATAAGGGATGCAAAAATCAGAATTATTTAAAGGGAGAAAGCACCTAAAAGCTGGGAAGAGGGGAATTACTCCGAAATTCCTGTTTGAAAATAAGCACTATTTGTTATGAAAACAAAAAAAAAAAAAGAAAAAAATCAAAACAAAGAGCTGCAGCCACAGAATGAGACAGCAGAGCTGTGGTGGTTTGGCTTTGCTTAATACCTTTTGTGCCCAGAAGCACATTTTTGGGGGAGAAAAGGAGGAATGCTTGGCCCAGAGGTACTCAAACCTACCTAAGGAAGTTAGAGCTGGTGAGTAGACAGTTGCTGGATTAATGAGCAATTGTGAACACTCAGTCTTTTATGCCTGCACCCAGGGCTTCAGATGTGCATTTGACAAGACTACAGGAACTCACAGGATGCTGTTCTTGCCACAATGTCATAACGTAAGCACTGATTTTCAGGCAGCATTTGCAGGTGAATTATGAGGTAGGTCTATGACCCTGCTCCTGGGAAGTAATGGAAATAGAGCCACACGCCTGCATCCACTCTGAGGACAGAGCAGATTTGGTGACCTTCTCTGGACAGAATGACAGATAAACTCCCTCAGCCAGAGGATAGCCAGCAGTAAGGCTCTCTGTCACAGCATGCCACCGAGCCAGTGGCAGCCCACCCTGCTGATAATGAAGCTACACAGTGGCCAGTTCATTAATGTAGCAAAAGCATCCTACAAAAGCTAGAGCAAAATAATTTAAAGCATTAGAGTCTCATTTTCTACAGCATTAGCACTATGATGAATGTGAAAACTAATCCTTATTGGCATCACCAATACCAAAGTAGAAAGTGCTATATGTCAAGAGAGCATTGTCAGAGCCCCTCAGGAATTGTATCTGGTGATAATAAAATCTTGTGTCTCCTTTCCCATCCTCACCATCTGTCTCTGCTTACAGGTCACCTCATCTACCATCCATGGTGGACCAGAAGTACAAAGTCAGGCATAAGAAGAAGAAGCCAGCAAAAGCTTCTCTTCAGAGTTATTTTGTGAGTGATCAGTTACTTGAAAGCAGGGAGAGAAGCTTGTGTTAGAATAGCTATTTCCAGAACAGCCTCTCTGCTCAGATGGATTTATAATGCCCACTTTAACCAGTGCCAGAAACACACTGAAGTGTTTTTCCACAGCTTTGAATGGGTCAGTATGCTCTTTTTTTTTTTTTTTTTTTTTTTTTTTTTTTTTTTTTTTTTTTTTTTTTTTTTTTTTTTTTTTTTTTTTTCTTTTTAGATACAACAGACACAGCAAAGCCTTGAAGCCTTCCAGTTTTATCCACAGGGAGTGGCTGTGCCCGTATTTGCCCATCTTTCTTGGATGGATGTATTTTGCATAGGGAAGGCTAGCAGATCATACATGGAAGAGCAATGGGGTTGAGTTTTCTGTCTCTGGACACCTCCACACCCAAATTCAACTCTGGTGTAAGGAAAAGGATTGCTGTTGACAAGTGGTAGTGGCATTGGGCAACTTCAGGCAAATGTAACCTGAAGGACTGCACATGCTATTAAGGCTAGCAGCTAAGCTTGCTGCATATACCAAAATCTTCTTGCAACCCTTTTTTCTAGCTATAATTTCTCCATGTACACATGGGCTCTCTGTGGCTCCAGTTCTTCCCCTATCTCTACGCCTTTCCCCACATGCTTCCTTCAGCTAGAAGTTACCTTTTTCTCCACATCAAGGAGAAACTTGTCCCAAGGTGCACCCCAATTTCCTCTACCTCTTCTCTTCCCTCTTTTGACCCTTTCTAATTTTTATTCCTCTTTTCTCATTCTTCTTTCAGGCAATACTTGATTTGATGGATGTTGTCTGGGATACACAGGCTACCACCACCCAATAGCTGTGGAGGTGGCTGTGCCTGCTTGCTCTTCTGTCTCTGTTACACTCACTGGGCTTTGCCAAAAGCAATGTGGGGGATAGGGTAGAACAGCCCCAGAAACTTTAGAGGGTGTCACTCTGTGTCAAAGCTGTGCTAAATTTAATATCCAAACAACACTGTCTAGCTGAGCACAGTGTTTTGCAAACCCTGACAAGCAGACCTTTAAGGAAGTAAAAATTGCCCAGCTTTTGCTGAAACTAGGAGTTCTCTTTTCATGTCAGTTCTTCTTGCTCAAATAAATGAGAACAGACAAACAGGCAAGAACAACTTTAAAACTGTCACTGAAGCTTTATTGTGGCCCAAGGATTTTTTTCCAATTAGCTTTGGAAAAGGTGTCGTTAACTTTCATTGCTTTTTCTGGTTTTATACACCTGCAGCATTGCTGTGCATCCCATGATGGATAAGGATCAAACTAGCAGCAGCAGGACACTGCTTGTCACAGTTCAGGCCTGCCCCAACAGAGGTGAGGAGGAAACCTTTGGACAGAGACACTTTTTTTGGTGCAGTACTTGTGCCTGTGGTTTAGCTTTTGGGCTTGGGGGTGACCCTCTGGGTGGCACACCCAGGCTTCTGGGGTCACTAGGGTGGTGCACACTGGGAACTGGAGATCATCAGCACTAGGAAGCAAGAATGAAAAGATAATCCTCCCTGTTCTTGCCCAGGCTTACCTGTATTTCCTGGCCTATCTCCTAATCTATACATTCCTGGTAGCATACCTTGCTGAAATGTTTGTTTTGTGCTGCACTTTGAGGGAAGATCCTCCTTACTTACTGAGAGCAGTGGCTGCAGCTTGGCAGAGGGGAGGCACACACTGTTCTTTCCCTGCCACCTCTCGGGCTGTTCCTGAGTTTCTGCCATCATCCAGAAGGAAAGGGCATGCTTTCTTCTGCCAGCACGGGGGCCAGGCTGCTAGCAAGCAGAAACAGCAGCCGAACCCTAGAAATATTTAGCTTGGAAAAGACCTTCAAGATCATTGAGTCCAACCAAATACAGGGCGTCACAGTGTCCCAGTTACTGTAAATATGCCACACGTCTTTTTGTTGTGTCAGAATCACAATGTTCCTTTAATGCAGTTTGTTTAACTGGATGACTTTGGTGCTAAAAATAAGTGGATCTTGTTGTTTCCAGGACAACCACTATCCCAACGGCTTATCTCGGCGCCTCTCCTCTGTCAGAAGGATGTTCTAAACAGAGCTGGCCATGAATATTAAAAATGAAGCATGCACACTATAAAGCATTCCCTGGGAAGAGCCCCATTTTTTAACGCTATATGTTATGCTAATAGGACAGTTGCCTCTCAGAGAGGTGCTTAATTCAAAGGCTGCACAGCGTGGGATCAGATTGCAAGTAAGCAAAAGTGGGGTTTTTAAAAATTCAATCTCTTTCTGGTTGTTGAAGTGGCTTGCTAGGCAGCCCTTTCTGCCTCTAGGCCAGAAATCCATAAATTGAAACCTCGCACGTGTGTCCCCACCCACACAGTGGGATGGCTGCAGTGGGATGGGAGAGCTGCTGCCTGGCAGGTGGCACATGGTGGCACCTGGTGGTGTGGGACAGCCTGGTTGCCTCTGGCAGCACCCGAGCACTGGTGCCTCTTACACTGAGCTAGGGAAGAGGCAATCTGCCACAAACCATGCTGTGTTTTTCTGAAACCTTGTCTGAGTGGAAATCAGGCACTCTTCCTGACTGGAGAAGAGCTGGATTGCTGTTTGGAGGAGTCAAGGGGATTTGAAAAACCCTCCTAGCAAGGAAATGGTTGCATTAATAGATGTCTGCATTCCTCCAGCTTTTCCTTTTTTTTTTTTTTTTTTTTTTCTCTTTCCTTCTCAAACCAACCTTTAAGCAAGAATTCAGAAACAGCCTTAGGAACTCAAAGGAATAATTTTTAGCCTCTGGACAAAAGGGAAGAGGTATCTGATTGTTTTTCCAGTACTGGTTGAGCAGAGGCTGAGTGCTGAGCAACAGTGCTCCTGCAAGAGTTTGCAAAACCCATGTCCAGCTCATGTGTGTTGAGCAAAGCAATTCATTCACTATTAATCAAACCATTTGAATCCTTGATTACAAAGAAACTTTTAGTGTTACTGATGCAGTACAGCAGGGTCTTGGACAAAGACAGCACCCCCAACAAAAGCAGCTTCACTTCATCTAGTAATATTTACTGAAATAAAATATTAAAAGGGTTAAAATATATTGCCCATTTATTTCTATCTCTGCAGTTACATTTTTAACAAAACTTTCTCCTTATTTGAAGGCACGTTTGTGTAATAATTGGCATGAGTGCAGTGAGCAAAGATGCTCAGATGTTACAAACTGCCTAGGTTTCATTGTCTGGAATTTAATGTTAATCATATGAGGATCAGGCCTGCTGGTAGATCTTTTGAAAGCCGTCGATTTTCTGTGAAAGCTGACAGCAACTATAACTGTTCAACCCTTATGCTCTGAACCTAGAAATTTTCGAGGTGACTGCCTTGGCTGCAGGACAGCTGCCATTTTGTGAAGTTGGTACAGAAGGCTTCAGAAAAGAAGTGGATCCTGAGCTCCCACTGGGACTTACTCTCTGCTTCTTAATGATTTGTTGCTCTTATATTTTTATCTCAACACTAATTCTGATTTCTTTTGGCTATTTAGTTTCATTTATGAAAATGATGGACAGAAATACCTGCCCCCTTTTGGTCTGAAAATTTGGACTGTGAATCTTACACAAACAAGAAGACTGTCTTTTCCTGATTCACTTCAGCATTTTCATTTCTAGCCCCAGCCAGAGCTTAAAGGCCAAGATACATTAAAAATAATGCTACCTGGCTTCTTTAAAACCTCAGAAATGGCTCTGTTGCAGGGGTGTTTGGAGCATAAAATTCCAGGAAGGTGCAAAGTCCTCTGGAGATAATGCATCTCTCACCTCACTGAAAATGTCTTATCTTGGCAGGTTGTGTCTTGTCAGAGTAAATAATGCTGAAATGCATTAAAGAATCTGGAAACTGGATCTGTCTTCAATATGGAAGATCTATATCACATCACTATTCCCACTTATGCTGCATTAGAGGGTAATTCTTCTGAAAGTTTCAGAAATGTATGTCTAGGAACCATAAAAGAGGCAGTTTTGGGGAGAGGGTCTTGAGGGGACATGGTCGATACAGCCCAAGCTTAGAGGGAGCTCACCTCCACTCTCTAAATTGTCATTCCAGGTGGTCTGGGGAGGGGAAGGCATAAGGGAGGGAGAAGGATCTGTATGTCATGGGTGATGATGGCAGGGGGCTATAACTCTGTGGGCACAAAACTGTGTTTAGATGCACAAGCAAAAAGATCTAGTGCAATTTCCATCACTTTTAGTGAACTTTTGTCACCTCTAAATAAGGAGGAGTTTGACCCTCTGGTTCTACTGCAGCAGCAGGACCATGGCAAGAAGAGGTGTGTGTCCATGCACACACACACACGCACTTGCATAGAAGTATATACATTAATATTTCTATATGCATACAGAGGGAGTCTCAGCAAGGCTGTGAGACCCAGTCAGCTTCACAAAGGACCAAGCAAGTGAGAAAAAAGAAGGAAGGAGGAGACCAAAGATGAGACAGCATTACAGCTCTTTCTGCCTCTTCTGCCCCTTCCTGTGATTCAGACAGACTCAAGGCAGCCCATGTTGTCCTCTCACCCTGTTCCCTCAGCTGAGGTATTAATAAAGCCAACTTGCTTTTTCAGAATTAAGGAAAGCAAAGCAGATGTTGAGCTGAACTGACAGCCCTTCAGGAAGTCTTAAAATTATAAAAGTTTTTTTTAAGAGGAAAAAGGTTTGCAATTAGTGAACTACAGGCTAACAATCCGATTGTTATTAATGCAATTATAGTCAAGGTTGTGATAGCTCTACTGTCTTCTTGAAAACTCAGGACTCCATTTCACTAAGGCATTCAGTGCTTTTTAAATATTGTTTCCAGCATTTAGCAAAAGGAAATGTAAATTGTGTATTGAAAATCCTGCAGGGGTGGTCCATATACTCTGAAGTGTAAGTCTACATGTTTCTGGAGTGGGACTAGAAGGTGTTTGAGGAATATTTAGATATGCCCTGGAGAGTGTGTAGCTTGGCGCAACAGTGCAGCAACTTCAGCAAAGTCACTGTAGCCACTCTGCTGGGCAAACTGGGGCTTTACACACAGGTGCTGGGTTAATGCACCTCACAGGCCTAGCGTCTAATAACAAGAACACGAGGCTATCTTTATACTAATGTCTCCATTGCTTGCACTGCAAGAATGCACATTGTCCCTCTGCACCTTCCATATGGCAAAAACTTAACAAATCCAGTGTTTTAACAGGTTCTGCATTTTCCCATCTAAATCTTCCTTCTCAAGGGTAAGGGATGACCCTTTGTATCTTTCAGCTGCGAATAGCAAAGAGCAACTTGGGGTCTGCCTCGTGCTCCAGCCTTGCCCTCTAGCCAAGCAGCCCTTTGAGTCCTTTCCAGCCAGCCACCTGTCTCCACAAAACCCATAGGAACTTAAGCTCTCTGCAACCTAGGTGAAGCTGGACTCAGGTAACCTATGGGTTTGACACATCCAAGCAGAAAAGCAGACGGACAGCAAATGGTGAGCTTTGCCATCAACTGCAAGAGCTCTTGGCATACAACAGCCTTACTTCTCAGCCTTGGCCAGTGCATGTTAGCGTGTTTTGCTCCTTGTGATGTTTAGGCCAGGCCCACCATCCATTGCTTCTTCACACACACTGTCCTTTACAGCAAAACAAGCTCTGAGATGCACTCTTTATGTGTGGCTAATATTTGGGTCTAGTGCATTTGGGTTTTGGATCCTGGCTGTGTTGCTGACATGATTTATGGTGTTTTCAGTTCAGTTTGAAATGCCAAAGACATCCATCAGGCTGTACAAAAGGGTCATTCCATCTTTTTCTCTCTTCAAAGTATGTCTCAAGAGGTATTTTTGGCTGCTCAATGTACCAAACAACATGCTGCTTATCTAAAAAACAGGGACTGAAAAAGAGTAAAAGAAGAAGAAAACAGACATGAAAAGAGGATAACTGAGATCACTGGGATCACAGCACATACATCATAAATAATAGGCTGCCTTTCTTAAAAAATGCAAAAGAAACACCACATGCACTTGTTTTATTTATCTTAGTTGAATTTTGTAATTAGACTTCTCCTGTAGTGAGGTCAATAATTAAAAATTTTCCTTTATTTTTTAAAAATAATTTTAACTTGTGCAAACTTTTATGTTAGTGCAGTCAGACAGATGGGTAGAAAGAATAACTGGGGTTATATTTCTATTTATTTGACTAGTAAGTAAAGGCATAAATGGATAAAATAATAATTGAAATAGAGATACAAGCAGCATTTCCCAAGCAAAGCAAAGCCAGCACTTCTGCATTTCAAGCATGTCAGGGAAATTACTGTGGAAGGACTGTTCTAAATCTCATTCCTGTGAAAGGGCAAAATGGAAATTGCTGTTTTGCTGTTCACACGCATGGCCTAGCACAGCAGGAGCTTGGTCCTCACTTAGAGATTCTCCAAGGCTACCAAGCAAATAAATATTCTCTGCCGTTTCTATTCATTTAAATGAAGTATCTGTAATCCAAAGGCCTTCAAGGGCTACATCCAAACCATGTAGTAGAGGCATCTTACAGAAAGGGTGCTCCAGGTGTCCGGTGCCTTGAACATCTGGACAAAATGTGGAGCAGCTACCTAACTGATGTGTTTCAGCTGGGTGCCTATGGTGAGGGGTGGTCTGGCTGGCCTGGCTGCTCCTGTGGTGCCAGATACGAGGAGTGTGCTTTCTGTGTCCTGCTGCAGATCTGGTCACCCAGAAATGACCTGAGGTCATGACTCTGCCCCTTATGCTTCTGACTTAATTTTGGTCTTGATTAAGCCAGTTTTCAAATCCAGAACAGCATCACTGACAAAAAGACTTTCTAGGGACAAAAATCCTCAGGTTTGACTATAACTTCAGTGTGCAGTATGGCATAAGTATATATAGACACCCCCAAACACCTCCAAATACAGTGTAGTACCTGCTGTAACATGGAAGTGGCAACTTGCTAGTAAAATGTTGGTATCACATTGCTATTTTTTCTCCAAAAGTTGCAAGGCAGAGAAACCAATTGCACAATGAAATCTGAAGTCTCCTCATTTGAAACGACAAGGCCTTTTGGGTCCCACCATGCATGGCAGCTACCTGGCCATTCTGCCTTAGAAACTAGCACTGTAAAATTATTAAAAGTAATCAAGTTATACCCAGCCAGGCAGGATAATGTAGCTACAACAGCACAGATGTGTGACCACAACAACACTGAGTGGCAAGAGGGAGGTATCTCCTTTCCACTCCTCCCTCAGTCTGCAGTGGTGGAGCAGGATGTGGATGTGAGAACCTGATGCTCCCAAAATCCTGGCAGCTGCCTCTCCCTGCCAGGGCCAGCACGCTGGAGGAGGGCCATGGTGAGCAGGAGCTGGGAGTCATGCTGAAGACAGGCAGGCCCTTAATGGTGTGGGGAGGGAGTGGAGCCAGGAGCTAACTTGTGTTAAACACCTGCCATGGTCCTGCTATGCTGGATCCTGGAGCTGGGAAACCAGAGGGTGTGCTCAGGCTGTTACCATATCTTACAGAGACATAGTGCAGTGAGGTAATGAGAATGTCAGGAAAAATCATCCTTAAGAAATGGCATCCCTCAGCCTTGCTTGAAAGGCTGGGCTTCCCTTCTGAGCAACATTTATGGGTTTATATCCAGGGCTGTGGTGTTGATGCCCAATTGCAATGTGGTATTACTGTTAAAGGTGAGATGTGAAGGGGAAGATGAGTGATGTGCTTTGTCATTCCAAGGGATGTGTGAGATTTTGCTTACTCACAAATGGCACAGATGAAAATGGAGGATATAGGTGTGCACGTGGTGTGTTCAGGCCTACTGGCAACCAGTTTGGGAAAGTGCACGTTTCCAGATGTCTGGGAATTCTGATGTGTGTGCTGTAAACCAAAGGTACAATAGTAGTTGAGGTGTCTAATCTTAACAAATATGTTTTTCCTACTTGCACTGTGCCAGGATGCTTTACTAACTTTAATCATCAAAAGGTAGAAAGCAAGTGATTCAAGTCTTGTCACTTTATTGATCCACCTGAAACTGAAAGAGAAGAAAATGTATCAGACCAAAACTGTTTAATCTGAAGTTAAGAGAACAAGTTAGCAAAAGAAAGGCAGTTGTTTAAAGGTGTGAAATTGCTGAAGAGAGCCAAGTTACAAGGGGTTATCCATAGATGTGGCCAAGTTAAACAAGACAAGCTGGTGACTAAGTAAGGCCCCACCTCTCCTGTCATTCATAAACCCAGCCTGTCCCTGGACAGCCACGGGAGCTTTGATTGGGTCCTGTTTAACTTGGCCTTTGGATGACAAATTCTGCTGAAAGTTGGCTCTTTAGGTACGTATCACACCTTAAAACATCTGACCTTCTTTTATAAATGCAAAGTACTCTTTTATTTGATTTCTTTGTCCTGCCAGCCAGCATCATTTGATTTGGGTTGGTCCTGCAGAGGCAGGCATGTTTCTTGCTGGCAGAAGACAGTAGATCCAGTAGTCAACTAAGCTGTGAGACACACTTGGAGAAAATAATCCAGAAGTCCCAAAGGGTTCATCTTCTCCTTTGTAGCCTGCAGGCTTTAGCTGGAATATGGAAGAGAGTGGCAGAAGATTAAGAAAAAAAACACATGAGGCAGTCCAATTGCAGAACTGAGATCCAGACTCCAGGACCCCAAAACTTCAGTGTCAGGTGATATCCTCGGGGAAGGTTGTTTTGAAATGTTTTGATGGCTGTATAGAAAAAATAGTGTTGAATGTCATCAGCATCTAAGAAGTTGTTTTCCCTCACAAAATGAGGTGATGAAAATGAAGTTCTTTCATTCTCAATGAGATTTTCCACCGATTTTATGAGGAGAGATTGTACTAAAAACAAAGCAAAAAACACTTTCAGGAGCTCAGCACCAGCACTGTGCTACTCCCAGAGCTCACAGAGAGCCCTGTTTTCAGCTTTATCTTTTTTTTAATTAAGCCAAGAAAAACAAAGATGAGCTTCAGAGTAAGCAAGTCTGAAATTTGCATTGAATGCTGCCATTTTGGGAACAGTTTATCACTTCCCTAGGGTGGATGTTCTGGCTCCTTGGGTATACATACCTGAGGAAAATCCACTAGTGCCTCAGACAGAGGGTGCTGAGCCACAGCTCTAGGAACTAGTGGCAGCATGGACCATGCCCTTTCACTGCTACTAAGAGCTTGGAGTACAGTTTACTGTGACCTGATTGCCGCAGCTCAGTGGTATCTGTCAGGGAGGTACCTAATTGGTACTGGCTTGATTCATATCGGCATCCTCTGCCCTAATGTGGACAACAGTGGGCTGAATAGCAATTTAGGCTCTCCCATGCAAGGTATTCCTTCGTTAGGGATCCAGTGTAGCATTCCCATCTAGAGCCAGGAGCAAGCAACCCTCTTTTCTCTGGGTAGAGGGGAGCAGAGGAGCTGAGAGCTGCCACTGCAGAAATGTACCAGTTGGTGAAGCACCACCAGCCACCTCTCAATGCACTTGTAGAGTGAGAAATAATGACAGGCTCACTGCAGCCCCATTCTTCAGTGGGGCTTGGGGATTGTTTTGCACATAACGCTAATGTTTTGGTAGGACCAGACCCTATGGTGCTAACAGCAAGTGGTGTCCATCCTCAGTTGCAGCTAAACCTGTGAAGGGTGACATCATGCAGGAGGCACTTTGAGGTGCAGCCCTCTGGCAGTGTGTGGGATTAAGCTGATTACTGGAGAGGAGAAGCTGGAGGAGCAGAGGAGGAGCCCTGGGGCTGCTTGATAAGGTGAAGAGTACATTCCCTCATGATAAATGGAAAGCTCTCAACCACTCTCGGCTTGGTGTCTGGGCTTGGCTGCGCGCTGGAAGTGGCACAACAGTGTGATAAACAACAGCCACCTGAAAGGCTCTCTCAGAGCCTGCAGAGCCCATTCTGGACTGTGCTGTCTCCCTGCCCTGGAGCAACCTGGTATTTATGTTAGAAGCAGGCAGCTATAGAAAGCACATGAAAACCCAGCACCATACTGGGGACTGCAGAGGAAACAGCTGTCCCAGGCTGAGCCACCTTTTGCAGTGGGGAAGGATGTGAATGCTCCCAGTCCTGTCCTGAAGTCCAGCTTGCCTGCCCTGGTTCCTGGTGCAGGGAGGCCTGGTGTGGGCAGGGGAATGAAAGAACAGCAATATTTCAGACAGTCAGGGAGGCAGCACTCCAAAACTGAAAGAATTGTACCAGAAGAAAACAAGAAAATAAAAAAACTTTGCTTTGGCTTCAGCCAAGAACTAAGGACAGTAAACAGAAGAGGCTGGAAAGCCAATATATTCTGACCTAGGGGAATTGTCTTTGCTTGAGCCAAAGAGAGAAGAAATGCATAGAAGTAAAGAGCAAAGATGAAAGCTGTGTATACCAAGCACAACCCATCATGGACCCGATTGGCAGTTCACATATTACATTTTACAGCATTCCTCTTCCCCTCCCTCCATATTTCCTTTCTCTCCATTTCTCTGTTGACATCTCATATACGTGCCTTGCACTGCACAAATAAGGGCTCTGCTCCTCCCTCTCATCCTGCTCAGACTCCGAGCCAATCTTTCCCTGGGCTCACACCCCACCATCCCAGCTACATGCAGAGGGGACTGCATACAGGTCAAGGTCTGAGTTGTCACAAGCCCACTGAAAAGATTTCCTGCCGTGTGCAAAAAAAACCCCAGCCCCTCTCCTCTGGCTTGTTTGCTTTTTATTGAATCCGGTCGAGTCACGGCTTTCCCCTCCTCTTTCTTTTCAATAAACAATCAGCCCCGTGTCAACTTGATTACGAGCTGCTGATGCAGCATTGTTGAATCCAAGTCCTGAGTGTGTGTTTTGGCAAAAACAGTGCTATTTTCAGCTAGGCGTACGAGGTGGCTTGCCAAGAGGCTCAGCTTCCCCGGCGGACCCGAGGTGGGTTGGAGGCAGCAGGACCAAGTCCCAGGCTGCTCAGCACCAGCACTCCTGGCAGGGCACGTAGCCCCTCGCTGCTCCTCCTGTATTTGCCCACCTCTCCGCTTTGCTTTCCTCTCCTCGGGTAATGGGCTAACCTGGGTGGAGAGGTATCTAGGAAAAGCTGCCTTTCCTTGAGCAGGGCCATGCTGAGAACCTGCTGAGGCTCCTTTGGCCTGGTAGTTACAATTGCCTTCTTTTAAAAAAATAGCGCGGTGGTTTTGCAGCCTCAGTTAACTGTGGGTATCAACAGGGTTATCAATGCTCCTGTGCGTTGAGCTGCCTCTGCAAAGCCAAGGCTGTGGTGCTTCCATGTTAGACACTGAGCTGACTGAGAGCAAAGCACTGGACCCTGCTCTCTGCAGGATCAGATATGCCGAGCAGGGGGAGCACAAGGCAGCCATGTGCCAGTTCTGGCTGCTCTGAGGACAGCTGTACGTCTGCTCCCAGGAGGGTTGCTTTGCTTCCCTGAAACACACAGAGCTTTTCATCCCCTGTGGCCAGTGTATGTTCCTGGCAAAGGAGCTCTACAAGCCCTGAGCTGCAGGGTAGATGAGTGGCTTTACACTAGCTCTGCACAAGGGCAAGGGCCCTCCAATTCTGCTTTTTAACTCTCAGACAAAATAGCTTTCATGTCATCCCTCTGTTTGAAGGGTGTTAGCTTCATTCAAGAGCAACAATGTGTCCCTGTCCCACATTCTGGGCCATTTGTGCTTTTCTATTCTTCCTCATGCTGCTTTACTTTGACACTCTCTTCCTCACGGATTCAGTGGGCACAAGAATCAGGTGTGTGAAATACAATAGTGAAAGCACAGACAGGCAAATTAAGAGGACTGCAGTTTGGGCAAGTGGACTTCCCGCTTCTCACATGAAAGCCCTCTTGCAGAAGTCTCTTTTCCCCAGGTGTGAAAATCTTGCTCCCTAACACTTCGATAACACACACGATTTGCCAAGCGGGTGTCTGTGCCATTCTTTTTTCTTTCTAACCAAATCCCCTATTATTTTTTCACTGGATACAATACTACAGGGAGAGTGCCCCTCAGGGGGTTTGCAGCAGGCTGGGCTAGCAGCTGGGAGGGTGGGCAATGGCAGACCCCACTGATGGAGGGTGCTGCCCTTGGTGGGGCTGTGCAGGGGTGGCCTGCACGCGTGTGCCTGCACACGAGCACCAGCCTGTGCCTGTGCCTGCATCTCCTCTTGCTGAATTCCAGAGGCGTTACGTGTCCCACACTATTTATGCCACAGGCATAAATAAATCCACTGAGCATTTGCAACAACACAAGTTGTTCGGGGCCTGAGCTCAGTCTCGCTCTGGACAGGGACAAAATCTCTGGGTAGCTTTGCTGGGAGGTGGATGGAGGCCTTGGTGGGGTGATGCTGCAGGGAGAGGCATGAGGGTGAGATGAGGGGAGAACGGTGGCCGTGTGCCCCATGGGACCTCAGCAGCCTGGGGCAGGGCGAGCTCTCAGCAGCACCAAGGACACCCACGTTGGGTAAGGGGGAGGCATGGGATGAGAAGTAGCAGCACAAACTGTAGCCCCCTTATGCTCTGCAGAACATGTTCTACTGAAGACTCTTGCAAGCCTGATTCACCCAGGAGAGAGGCATTACCTTCCCTGGCACACCTATGCATGAGGACAGATGGGCAGAGATTGGTGTCCTGACACAAGCCTGATGGACCTTGTTTTAAGGTCACTTTCCCCTTGCATTTCACAATTGCAGAGCAATTATGTTCACTACGAAAATGAACTTTAAAAAAAAAAAAAAAGTTACTACACATTTTTAAATACATATTTTCCCCCCATATTTTAAAATAAGAGAATGGCACCACTGCTTTTAACATGGTCCACAGGATGGTACCGAGCCACACCTGCACAGAACTGATATGACTTGGTAGCTGACATTCTCCTTTAGAGGACCACACCATCCCTGGTGCAGTTTATTCACTGACCTCAAGATACACATAATGTAAGTATCCAATAGCTGAGCTACAGTCAGTGGAGGGAAACAGGCATTTCTGTGCACAGGTCACCTCAAACACCTTGAATATTAGACAGGTGAATTGCACTTCACTGGTGTCTCCTTTCTTGCCTCTGAAGGGACCCCTGAGGTGTGAAAAAGTGAGTGAAGTTATTTTATTCCTGGTCTTTCCTGGGAGACTTTGTTACCTTCCCTGGCACACCTATGCATGAGGACAGATGGGCAGAGATTGGTGTCCTGACACAAGCCTGATGGACCTTGTTTTAAGGTCACTTTCCCCTTGCATTTCACAATTGCAGAGCAATTATGTTCACTACGAAAATGAACTTTAAAAAAAAAAAAAAGTTACTACACATTTTTAAATACATATTTTCCCCCCATATTTTAAAATAAGAGAATGGCACCACTGCTTTTAACATGGTCCACAGGATGGTACCGAGCCACACCTGCACAGAACTGATATGACTTGGTAGCTGACATTCTCCTTTAGAG
Source organism: Chaetura pelagica (assembly GCF_000747805.2). Classification (NCBI taxonomy): domain Eukaryota; kingdom Metazoa; phylum Chordata; class Aves; order Apodiformes; family Apodidae; genus Chaetura; species Chaetura pelagica. The sequence continues at coordinate 507,627 of NW_009954494.1, forward strand.
GACCACACCATCCCTGGTGCAGTTTATTCACTGACCTCAAGATACACATAATGTAAGTATCCAATAGCTGAGCTACAGTCAGTGGAGGGAAACAGGCATTTCTGTGCACAGGTCACCTCAAACACCTTGAATATTAGACAGGTGAATTGCACTTCACTGGTGTCTCCTTTCTTGCCTCTGAAGGGACCCCTGAGGTGTGAAAAAGTGAGTGAAGTTATTTTATTCCTGGTCTTTCCTGGGAGACTTTGATGACCACAAATCTGTGACATTCAAAACTTCTCGCATTTTCATATCTGCCTTTTATTTTTCCTTCTTTGCTGACTGAGTGACACTCTCATGTTCTGGCTGATTCACCACTCCCCTGGATATTTCCCAGCATGAAATTGTGCTCAGAGTGTGATGAATGAGTGCTCTGCCTTGTATCAGCCAGAGCAAAGGGCACGGCTACCATATGCCCCACAACTTTCAGAACATGATGGATATGAGCCTTTACAGAAATCTTTATTACCTCACCTTCCTCGCCCTTAGAACTGAACCTCTCACAAGTAGTTTTCAATTTAATTTACTTTCTTAAGGAGAAATAGAAGGTGACTAATCAAGTGTTCTGTTAAAATGATTTTATGTTGGTGTGAAACCCTGTGGTGGGGTACAAAGGGGTGCTCAGCCAAGCAGAGTATGGGAGCAACCCTGGAAAAGCAAAGAAGGTGATGGTGTTCTTGCACTTCTGGCAGCACTGGCTGACAGCTGCTTCCTTGGCAAAGGCTGTTTTGAAAATAAGCTGGTTTTATAACTGCTTGAAGTACTTTCTCTTCATTGGAATTCAATATACAAAATCTGACACGATTTTTTGAAAACAAAACAATTTTTTTTTAAAACCACCAAAAACTGATCTTGCTTTTTGTTGTTGTATCAACAGCAGAACCAATTAAAACAAAGGAAACCAAAGGTCTCTGGTGTTTGGTGACAACAGCTCCTGTACAAACTCTGGGTGAGACGGTTGCCCTTCAAAGTTGGAAAGCAGGGCTAGGAGGAGGAAAGCTAGCTAGTAGGAGGAAAGCAACTGAAAAACACCACAGCAGGGGAATAGCATGACCAGTACAAGGCTTTTGAAGATACTAGCTTGGTTCTTGGCTCAGCTGCCAATTTTGCATGTGACCATGATCTTCATCTGCAAAGGGGAGGTGAATTTTTAAGTTCCTTAAGTGGCTGACCTGAAGTCAGAGACAGACCTGTGTGTGTCTGTATGGAGGAAACCTGATCCTGGAGGAAGCTACTATACTATAGCCAGTAGCTGTGGATGAGGATGGGCACACAGGGCTTATGCCATGACACTGACATCAGCAAAAAGCCACTAATCTGCTCCTGAATGAACTTACAAAGGCTTTGCATGAGACATGTCTGAATATATGGGTGCTTTTCCACCTTTCAGACTCCAAAAATGAATTGCAAAGCTCAGTAATGTGTGGGAAGGGGTTTTAATAGCCACAAGAAGCCAGGATTTGGGCTTAATGCAGTGGAAGTGTGGAAGAAGAGGAGGTTGGAGCAGGGGCAAAGATCACAGGTAACATAACTAACATGATAACATAATGATGTTAACAGAGCCTTGAAACTCAGCCTCACCTTCTAACTGGGGCCAGATCCGTGGTACAGGTCAATACTCCTGGCTGGGCTGTGTTGTTGATGGTCCATGTGCTGCAGGACCCTCTTGAGGCAGGGGTGTGGGGCCAAGGGAGGACGCCAGTGCTGTGGCAGCCCAGTTGCCTGAGCCAGCATCCCAGCCAGTGCTGCCTCACTGCAAGAAAGCCTCTCTGCTGCAACAGCATGTCTGAGCATCCTTGGTAGAGGTTTTGAGCCCAGCACGGGCAAGGCAAAGTTACACAAGTGTGTTAAATGGTGCTGACCATTTATTTTCATATGCACAATGACGATTTTGAACAAACCCCAGCCTGTTTATGCTCAGGGATTTTGCTATTGATTTTCTGCCTTAAAACTAGGTAGACTGAGGAAGTCTCTGGCCTTCCAGTTAGTGAAGAGCTGAGCTTCTGGTCAATGAAATGCTACCTCATCCCTAGCTGCCCCAGTGGATTTGCCAAAGCATACATTCCACAAAGAGTTTAAGAGTTCGTATGAGGGATGGGTGGCTTCCAGGAGTCTGGGCAAAGAGTTTGGGGGTGAAACCTCTCTGTACTCAGAGGCTGAAACAACGGGGTCAAGCCATTACCTTCACCCTTTATTCAGAGTTGTTCAAAGCTCTTGGCAAAGAAATATGGCTCTTCATCACATGAAAGGACTTTCTGCTTGGCTGTCCAGTGTTTGCAACTTTCAAGAGTCCAGGTATTCTGCAAATAGTGTCTGTATGAAAATGACACCTTTGGGCTCACAATTGCAGCTGTCCTCAAGAGCTGCTATGATGGGTTTGGAGAAAGTTAAGCAATGAGTAAGTAGCCAATGTAAACTTCCTAAGTTAGGTGACTTAATGCCCAGCCACATTAATATGAAGAGCTTCCTTGAAATGTTTTTGGGTGCTTTGATCTCTCCCTAACCAGTGGTGTGAACAAATGTATCCTCTAGCTGAATTCCAGCCACCAGGGACAGAGTTGTGGACTGGTTTTGTCAACTCTGACTATTGACTTCCGAAACAACTGCCTGCTCTGCAGGGATGAGCCTCTAAGGGCTGCTTGGGAAGAGAGCAATAGGGAGCATTGATATCTCATGTCATTCTTGCTGCTCCTGCTAACTTACTTTTTTTTTTGGTGGTGGTGGTGTTTGGTTTTTGTTGTTGTTAGTTGGTTGTTTTTTTAATTGATGTTGAGCTGTGTGTAATCAATACCCTTGTTTAGACAAGGCAGGGGAGGAAAAATTTGTAAAAAGCCCTGTTTAAGAAAGAGCATTGATGGACCAGGGAAGGGTCCTTCTCTTGAAAACAAGTCGCCAAATGAACAAACAACAATCTGATTCTCATGCAAATTCTTTCCCTTCAAGAGGGCTGGATGAGCACAAAATAGAGATTAGTGGCTACTGTTCATTTGCATATCATAGACCATTCCAAAGCAATTTTGAAACACTGCTGCAAATAATTTTGTCCCTTCCAGCCTGTCTCGTACAGTTAAGTGCCATTTGCCAGCAGGAAGGGAAGTTGCAGATTACAGTTTATATTGAATTAAGACTCTCATCTTCCAGAGAGGAGTACCAAATACTCTAATTGCCACACAATGCTTGATAGGAGGAAAGAAAGTAGCAAATGACAGCAGAAAGCTTTGGTGTAGTACCTGATGTCCTGTGCCCTTCTCAAATGCCTCTCAAAGAGGATCTAAGGGCATCTCCTGAAGAGCTCAGTGGATATGTTTATTGTGAGATGAAGCTTCATGGCTCCAGAATTTCAGCATTTGGAGGTCAGGTTTGGGATTTTTGTTCTGCCAAATCCACCCATCTCCCCTGTGCATGACTCCAGCTGTGCCTTACCTCCCTCTCCCCCACGGCCTGCAAACTATTTGCTACCCTCCCAAAAGCAGCTAAGTCAGGGCACAATACTTGTTAGATTGGTGGAAATCTGTAATCTTGCTAGATTTGTGAGAAATCTGGTTAAGTTGCTTGAGGAATGTGTTGCTTTTCAGGAGTCTCAAACTGATTTCTACACATCTCACTGGGAAATGCAATAGGGTATGGGTATTGAAAAAAAAGCTGAATGAAATTGCTGGCCTTTGCTAGATGTGCTAAACAGTAATAATGTCATATTTATGTCTTATTGAGAGGAGCAGAGAGCCACCCCAAAGAAGTGTTTCCAAGTATCTGATTAATCTGCTTGATTCCAAATAAAATTTGCTGCCCTAACACATATTTGTCTGTTCATAGAAGAATTATTACCATGTGCATAATAGAGATGTAATTTAACAGTCACAGGAACAGACAAGCTACTTATGATGGCTTCAGTCAGTCCTGGATCTGACAACTGTACCTTGTGCCAGAGGAGTGGCAGGGAACAAACTGCTCTCCAAAATGGTTCATGGCACTGAGAGCTCACAGGGCAGCATGGGGACAGCATTCAGGTGTCATTCATGGTGTACACAAGGGGTTTTGTCCTGGAGATCAGTGTTAGGATTGTGGCACTGCCTGTGGACAATCGTGGCAATGGCTTTTATCCACTTGTTCTGGGTTTCACACTGTGCAACCAGTGGATCTGGAATACCCCATTATATTGCAGTGTGCAAGCAGAGGCATGTTCCTTGAAGCTGAAGGGACTATTTAAGAACAAAACAAAACAACAAACCCTCCTGGAAACAGAGGCCAGCAATTTCTCCCCTTCTCTTCATCCCTGGCTTCAGCTCAGGTGTTGTAAGAAAGTGGGGGTGGTGTGCTTAAAATCCTGGGCTTTGCTCTGGGCAGGATTTTTAAGAGGTTTGTTGTTGGTGCAGAGCCCTGTGCTTGAACGCTCCCTTCTTCTCCTGCAGATGACATCATCTGGTATCATGAAGAGGCTTTTCTGTCTTTGTGGCGGATGCTGGCTGGATTTGATCCCGGGGGAAGCAGGTGCTTGCTCAGAGCCTCCCATCCCCGAGCCGGCGTGCCCCAGCCAGCAGCACCGTCTCAGTGAGCACCGTGGAAGGCCAGGGGTGGGTGGGATGCACTGAGTGCTTAGAGCCTTCCTCTTTGTGGGCACGACAAGCAGCGCATTTCCCCCTCTCCTTTCTTGTTCACACAGTGCTTTACACCGACTTCCCCTGCACATGTTTATCTGCCAGGCAGGGCAATAGACCCCGGGGGGCTGCAGGGAGTCTCAGAGGGCTTTGCAGGGGTTTGCTGTGATGGCAGCGAGAGGCAGCGTGTGAGGCTAATCCTGCAGTACAATTAGCAGTCCTTCCTGGTGGACGTTGAACGTGCTAAATGCATCATTGTTTATTGTTTGCCTGTGTAATGATGTGCACAGGGCTTGGCTGGTTGGGAAATATTAATAAGCATGACAATGTTTCACTAATGCACCTGGCAAAATCCTCACATCACTCCCAGGAATACTAGTGTGTTCATAAATGGAATACAAAGGATTTTTCTTCCAAAATTTTACAAAAGAACTTTCCATAGTCTAAGCTACATTGCAGAAGAACTTATTAGGTTATTCACATCAATACACTCTAATAAGTGGATTCACAAGCTTGACTCTGTTGGAGCCAAGTCAGATCAGTGTAAGGACAAGAAAGCTGACATTGCTGTGTGCAGGCACCTTTTCTGTGAGGAGGAATGGACAGGTGATTTACAGACCTTTCAACTGAGGCAAAACTGAGCAGCCAGTTTCATCTCAGCCTTTTCTCTCCTATCTACCAGGAGTTTCTTGGTCATGGCTCTTCTGTTCCTCTTGGCCCCCACATGCTGGTAAATCTGCATTACCAGCACTGTGAGGAGTGGGGGAGATAGTCAAAAGTAGCCATGCATGAATGTGTATTTTCCGAGATCAGAAGGTTTGACCTGCAAGAGGCAAGTTCCCTCCCTTCCACTTTGCAGTTCGTGGCATCACAACTTTTTGGTAATGCCCTATTAATCACCTACTGCCTGACCACCTGACTCCTGCCTGGTTGCCCTCTGGATGCCTCATCATCTGCAAGCAGGACTTGGATGAGGCAGCGATGCCTCTGTCCAAGCTCCTCCAGATGCTGGGGCTCAGAGCCTTGCCAGTGCTGTGTGATTTCCATGCATGCCATTATACTGGCACAAGGCACAGCTTGGCTGTGAACTCAGGGAGTGCAAACCCTGGTGAAAACCTGGCTCTGGGCCCCAGCAAGTGAGCACCCTCGCTGCTGCACAGGGCTACCATCTGGCAGGTCTGCCCCTGGGGTCCTCACTGCTCCAGCTTCTCAAACCAGTGGCTTTTTTTGTTTGTTTGTTTTTAAATGAAAACAAATGTCAACCTCAGCCTGTGGATGATGCAGCCCATGGCTACCCACAACACCACTTCGCCTGGGGATTGCTGGGATGAAAGGGCTTAGCTGAACACCACACGGTAACCAAAAATAGCACTAGCAGATCAGCAAAGCAGTCTCAGCTGCAAGGGCAAAACCCATCCTGCCTCAGGGAGCAACCAGGCTGCTGTTTTGGGGTGCCAAGCACATTACAAAGCGTTTTCCATATCAGTGGGTGCAGGATGAGGCAGAATCTGTGCGTGCTGGTGGCACTGTCTGCACCATCCCAGGGAGCAGCTTGGGACTCCACTGCTACTTTCATTTTCCATGCTTCCCCATGTGTGAGATGTGCACTGTGGGGAGTTTCATGAGGCATACATGAGTTGCAACTAATTTCTTGTTTTAGCTGGCTTCAGAGGGGAAAAAAATGCAAGGAAAATCCAATTGGGTAAAACTGAAAATAAACTTTTGACCAGTTTTGTTTAACTCTAGTGAAAATTTTTCCCCAGTACTGTGTGGTCTGGCCTCCTATGTTCCTCCTCCAGTCTTCCTTACAAGGTGGACAAAGCTTGGAGAGAGTACATGTGCCCAGGAGCAGCCCCCAGCTGTGCCATAGTGTGGCTACAGCAGAAAATTAGAACATTTGAGCCTAAACCCAAATCACTGGTAATAACAAAGACATCTCCTTCTGGCTCTCTTGGTTAATTTCCCTTCAAGATACATGTGCTGTCATGGCTGGCAGAAATGCAGAAAGATCTCAGTTGCTGATTTTGCAATTGAGCAGTGGAGAAACCAGGCAAAGCTCACACTTGGTTTCTTTGAGGGATGGGAAAGAAACAAGACTGTTCTGGGTGCTGTGGCCATGCACAGCCTGGGGGCTTCCTTGAAGCAGGGTGGTGGGGCTGAGGAATTTTTCCCCTGAAACTCCTCCTTAAGAAATACTGGTGATTCAGGAGACACAACAGCTCCTTCATTTTCATCTTGGCACTGATCAAGCTTTCAGGGAGGCACTTTCCAGGATGGAAACTGCCATTTCCATCCAGCATTTTGCTAGAGGGTTTAATCAGCTTTCTAGTTGTCCTCACACAACCACATCTGCTGCATCAGCACTCTCACCAAGAGTCCCATTAGTTTTTTTTCTGGTATCATCATTTTGGATGCTCACACTGCTGATATTCCATGAGGAAGACAAAATTCAGGCTACATGTCCATATACAGTAGGTATAGCTGTCTTCTGTGCTACTTGTATGAAGTGGTTTTTTAAATTGTATTGAGGAGCATTTTTTCCTAATGACTCCAGCTTCCTGGTCATCTTCATGACTTGGGATCATCAAAACCCCTCAACAGTCCCACTGTCACCTGCAAATTCTCTCTTATTCCAAATAATCAGAGGAAGATACTATAAAATGTCAGGCCTAGAGGAGGTCTGCACAGAGTCCCACCAGATGTGCTCGCATGTGTGTCACCTCCATAAGTGCCTGTCAGCCCTCTGGCCCCTCAGCACTATTGTATGTTGTTTGGAGCTGTTGCAAGACTCTCGTTCTCCCCAAAAAAGTGCTGTGTGGTGCCTCATGATGCCTCACCCAGGCAGCTACTGTTATCAGTCACATTTCTAAACTCACTAGAACATTAAATTAAGTCTGTTTTCTGTGAAACTCTCTCAACTGGCACTGATGCTCTCCCTTTTATTTTTGTCATACTGAAATTCCATGTCATCTTCTCTGTTGTCTGGGATTGATGTCAGATATTTCCACCCTGCCTTTTTATAAACACTGGTACACACTTAGACCTTTTTGCATTCACTGGAACTTTGCTGGCACCCCTAGAGTTATTAAAAATTAATGCCGACAGGCCAAATATCTCCCAAGCAGCTCTTTAAGGACTTCAGGATATAAGTTGTCTGGGCTTTGCAATTTAAAATTGTTTATCCCTAACAGCTGTTGTCTGTCATTCTTCTCAGTGATGCACTGGAGAGTACTTTATCATCCTTATGTCATCTCAGCATATAATCTTTTTATTTTCAAGTACAGAACAAAAATATTCATCAAACTCTGCTGCATTATCATTAGCTGCTTCACCAGCTCTGCTTAGAAATAAGCTAATATTGCTGTAAGGACTAATTTTTCATTTCTTAACGTGTATCATTATGGCCCATACAGGGAATAATTGAATTTATTTATGGATGTGACAATTATCTGAATGTTTCCTAATGCCTGAATATGTATGATCAGCCTTGTCTTTTACATACATCATTCAGATACGTAATTTTCAAAACACAAATTGTTCAGGATTTTGCTCAGTTACACAAATGAAAGTCAGAGTTTTCTTGCTTGGGTTGTTTATGTCACCTTGATGAAGGCTTAGGCATCAGAGACACAACTCTTTTTTGCTTTTTCTGAGTCCAAGTTAATTGACATGGAAAATATCCATCCCCACACAACAATGCTGCCTGCAGACAGGGATGGAAGCTGATCAGAGAGATAAGGGATTACCCTCGGTTCCAGAGACAAGAGGTTTCATTGCTGGCTGTGTTACAAACTCTTCTTGTGTAAGTGATTCACCTGCCCGTGACACAGCTCTGCTGCCAAATAACTGGGACACATCACTGCTTTTCCTCCTCTAGGAAGTGTTGAGGGTCCATGGAGGAGGACACCTTCCCTGAGCAAAACCTGCCATCAGGGGACTTTAGAAAAATCTGACTTGGGCAGGATTAGTGTTTGTTTTGTTCTTCTTTGGGTGCCACCTTGCTGTTCACACTTAAAGCATCTCATTAAATTGCAACTTGCTTTTGGCTTGAAATTAATTGAAAAGCTGTCCAGGGCAAGGACTTTGGGGCAAGAAAACAGCATCATTGCTTGCTGATCTTTTAATAAATTCCCACCCCAGGGAGTGGGATTTAGACCTTCACAAATTCCACTCTTTTCTCCCCACAAGGTAATGAGCGGAGTAAGTGGAGAGGAAAGCTGAAACTGGGAGGGATCTGGATCCAATATGTGATTTGTTCCTTTTGGAAAGACCAGCTTTGGTTCAGACCGCTCCAGCTGGTAAAAACTTTCACTCTGTAAATTCAGTGTGAAACCAAATGTGTTTCTTGAAACAGATCCCTGGAGGACTTTCAAAGGCACCGGTAGGTCAGATGTATCCAATTAGTAAGGGCCCCTGACAGCAGGCGAGGGCCCTGAGGGGCAGGGAGGGGAATCTTCCCAGAACATCTTGCCTGCGCCAGGTTGAACTTCACTGAGGTCACTCAATGGGTTAGAGCGCAGTGGAGTTCATGGTGGAGCTTTGGTGAAGGAGCCTTCTTTGAGCAAGGCTCACATAGGCAGCATGTGGATAAAGGAGGGCACAGGTTATATTCTGGCTGGGGCAGTGTGCAGGGGCTCATCTTGCTGTTGCATATGCACGGGTGGTGCCTGTTGTCATCCCCACCTGTGCATCTGACTGTGTGGCTTTCCATGCAGTTATGAGATGGGAATGGTGGTACATAACAGTTCTTGGCTTTTCAAAGATCTGTCTTTGCTTGTTGCTGTTTTGTGAACAACTTCTCCCCATATTTTCAGCTTGTCTTCTCCTTAGCCATGCATTATATCATAAGGGAAAGTTTCAACCTTTCACAGCATATCCCACCTCTTTCAGGAGAGCTCACAACCAGGCTTGTTCCAGTTTACATTCTCTACAGGCAACAAATCCAGGACTCTGTCTTGGCTCCCAGTGCCACTGGTGAAGCAGCCCTGATACTGGACTCTATGTACAAATTTTTCTCTAAATCTTGCATATTTGGGTCAGCTGCCATTACAATGCAAGGACAATCCAACCTTTCTCTCCAAGGACTGCTGACAACCATGGTCTTGAAATGTGGCTTCTATTCATTACTTACAGCTTCCATGCTGAACATACTCAATGAGTAAATTTACTAGAGAAAAGTTCCCCATGGAGTTATAGTGTCCCCTTTTCACCCAACACAGTCTGGAGACATTTCACAACACACATATACACCATCGCTGGGCAGAGGCAAAGGGCAGCCCAAGGCACTGCATCAGAGAAGGGGATGCTTTTGCAGTGGGCACAATTCTCCCTACTATGGGGGCTGGTAACAGCCACACAGAAGCAGAGAGAGGCTGTTTGTAAGGCACCAAATGAGAACTTATGAGGGCGAAGGTGGTCGGGGGTTAGGGAGGGATCTCTCAGGCAGCATGGCTTTCCAGTATTTCTACAGGTGATCCTCAGGGCAGTTGTTTTACAAGCTGGAAAAGGGAAAATAGCACATGGATTGATAGAATCATAGAATGTTTTGGGTTGGAAGTGACCTATAAAGTCCATCTAGTCCTCTAGTTCAACGCCCCCCCACCCCCCTCTCTAGGCAACCCATCCCAGTGATCCACCACCCTCATATTAAAGAACTTTTTGCTAACGTCCAACTTAAATTTACCCTTTTCTAGATTGCAACCACTACCTCTTGTCCTATCTTTACATGCTCTTGTGAACAGGTCCTCCCCAGCCTTCTTACAGGCCCCTTTCAGGTACTGGAAGGTTTCTATAAAGTGCCCCTAGTGACACCCCTACTGACTTTTGAAGGATGCTGCGCTGCTAGGTGTAGTAGGAAAGCACTTCTCCTAGAGTGCAGATCAGGCTGAAAAATAAGCTAGGGGCAAAACCACCCATATTTGCTGTCTATGTCCCATTTGTCTGATTTTCATCTTCATCAAGAACCAAATGTTCAATTGCAAAAAACTTGGCCAGGCAGTTCCTCATTCTTCTTCATAAGCAGTGCTCAGGTGCCAGTGAACAGGGGTGTGCCTGGGCTGTCAGTGGGACTTCTTTAACAGTGACATTAATTTTGCAACAGCTGCCTATGACATAGGAAGTACTCCAGATGTTGGGTGTTTATGAGCTGATTTATGAACAAGAGAAGGATCACAGCAGCTACCTACGGTACTGGTAAGTATACAGAGCATCTGCTTCCAGCTTTGGCCCCTGCAGATGTACCACAGTTCCCAGCTGCCTGTCAGCGGTGGGGAGGAGGAGGAATCAAAGTGCAGGAGCCCTTGAGGAAAAGGATGAACAAGGCTTTGCATTTTAGATGGGCTTTAGGTTAGAAAAATAATAAACCCCAAACATTTTAATAGAAAGATCAGCTCTAGCATCGGTAATCTAGCCAGACAGCGGTGGGATGAGGGGAGACATAGGGAATGTTTGATGTAAAATCAAGGTCATGCCCTGAAAATCAGACACAGACGTGGAGAGAGGTATGTGAACCATTAAAATGAAAGGAAACCTGAGATGGCTGCTCCACCAGCTGCCAAAGACACCGCGCTCTCTGTGTGTGCACGCTGGAGCCCACGCTCCTCCACCTTTGGCAGCACAGCAGATGCTGCCTTGTGGTCCCATCAGAGGAGAGGAAACCCAGAGGGTAAAGCAGAAGCAAGCTAGGGACATGCTTAAAAAAATTCCTTTCTACTCATTAATGTGGGAGAGAGGATTCAAAGCTCTCAGTGGAGGAAAAAGTTTTGGCCGAAGAGCCCAGCGGGCTGAAGCCCTCTGCTCACTAACATGGTGAGTGCAGCCCTCCTCTGCCTCCTTCTCCTCTCTTGGCCAGAAGTACTGGTGAGCAAGAAGAAGCTGCTCCATCCTCAGGTTTGACCAGGGATCGTCATCTCCACAGGTGCTGCTGAAATCCATAGTGGTTCTTCCTGGGACCACCAAGTAGGTGCAGAGACCAGCCAACTCTTTACATGTGAATTTGTGTATCTCTGGAGGAGCAGGAAAGCTCTGCTCCTCACTTATCTCTACCTAGGCTGAAATTGGGAGACCCTGAAGTTGAGAGACATTTTTCTACTGGTTTCACTGGACACTGTGGCTTATCCATCATCCTTACATCATCTGTTACTACAACACCAGCCTCCGCTGAGCTTTCTGTTCTCAACTGCCAACGTGGGAAATTGGCTTCTCTGGCTCCACACCAACACACAGCCTTCCCTCCACCCCTTGCCTAACACACATCTGTGCCCTGGCTGGTGACAATGACAGGCTCCTGTTGAAGACAAAGCAAATGCTCCAGAGAGTGCCCTGGTACCCACCAGACATGTTGGTTTCTTCCACAGCTCAGGCATTTTACATGCAGGAGCACAAGTTTCATTTTCTGGTGCACCAGTGCTGAAAATCCTCTCCAATTCTCCCAGGACCTGTGGAAAATGTTTAGCTCTGTAGATGAACAGAGCCCTGCACACAACACTTTTTATCACATCCTGACCTCAGCATGGTTCAAGTTGATATCTTCTTTTGAACTGATATTTTCTACTTTTTTTTTTTTTTCTTTCCAGGGAAAACAACAAAACAATCCAGAATCCCCACCAAAAAAGCCCAGCAGAGCTGATTCCAAGGCCCCCAAGGCAGCTGCAGAACTGGAGACAGCTCACCAGCAGTGTGAGCTCAAACGTTATGAGCTCACGAATCATGTTTGTCTTGGCTTCCACCCACCTGACACGGCCTTGCACCAGCTGCCAGCAATATGACAAGTGGCTGCAGGGATCCCCTCTTGCCGTCTCTAGATTCCAAGCTGCACAAACAGCACCAGGGCTGCTGGGTCTGGGTGCTGCTGGGGACTGCTGCTGCCTCGTGTCACTGTCTCAGGTATCATGGTGTTGTGTGTCAGGACAACAGACTGCCACCACATCCTAAAAACATGTGTGGCTACCAGATCCTGAGCAATTGGGGTGGAATAAGGTTTCTGTGCCTGTCTTCCAGATCAGGAAAACTAAAAACTATGGGTGAACTCCTGGAGCATGGAAGCACTGGCTTTCAGCCAACACAGTGCTACTGGACGCAGCTGAGGTGCTCCTGCAACACTGAGCAAGTCACAGAGCATTGTAAGGGGTAGAGAGATGCTCCACACCAGCTGACACCATGCAAACATTGTCTTTGGCATGTTTTGGCTGGATCAGACCCTTCGGTAGGCAGGGCTAGGAGGCAGGAAGGTAGGGCTTGGGGAAGGCACCAATATGCCAAGGCTACTGACTGCCTGCAGCCTTGGGCTGTCTCCTCCACCTGCGGCTGGACAGGAGCAGTGCCTGCAGCTAAGGGACGTGATTTTCCAAGGAAGACCAGTATGAGACTTCTTTCTCTTTGTACTTTGTCATCTAAACAACAACTCTGATTAAAGCCAGGAGCCTTCGTACACCCAGCCACGTGTGGAGATCAGCCCAGCTTTTTCAGTCAACAACATGAAAATTAGGATACTTAACTTTGAGCATCTGTTTTTTTGCTTTGTTCTTTTTTTAATTTTGGACCAGTCCTTGTGAGGTTGGACCACTTTACTGACAGCTCAGCACAAGGACATGCCTTAAAGCTTTCTAAAGATGAATTCTTTTATTAGATGAAAGCCCAGAAGGCCACTGGGGATGTTCAGTCAGCATCCGCCCTTTATGGGAAGAGGAGAGGGTGGAAGAGGAGAGGGTGGAAGGGGAGAGGCCGTGGTTCTGATTTCCTTGGCTCAGCTCTCAGGCTGAGTTCTGCCGTGTGCCGAAGCCACGTGATCGGTGTAGCTGTGACACAAAATCATAAATCAATCCAGTTGGGCTAGGAAAGTTCACGAACCCTTATTGAACTTTTGGGCGAACCTGGGTTGAGTTTTGAGCTCAAAAGGAAACCCGAAACCAGGCAGGCTTCAGAAGGATTTGCATTTCATTGCAAACCTTTTGTAGAGCTGTACTAAACAGGCGGTGACCAGGAAAACACTGGGTTTGGTTAAGAAAGGAGGTGTTGGCATGAGAGCATTTAAATAGAGCAAGGCTGACTTCATAAAACAGTCCTACTGCAGCTAGTGAAAAATGACTATTTTTGAAAACCTCCTCTTGCACGGCACTGTTGGAAGTTACTTCCATATCACAGAGTTGTCCGGCATTACTAAGACACTTGCTGGGAATATCCTCCCTTCCCATCAGATTTTGTAGATTTTCAGAGTGGTTTCAAACCTCTCAGTTTAGCCTATTAAATTCTGCTGATTTGTTTGAACATTCCTGCATTTTTTTATAGCTGAGTTTCTAGGCGTGGAAGTTTCTTAACAGCACCTTAATGCAATGTTTGCAAAATATTTCAAAGAACATCTTAATTTTCAGGCAGCTCAAAAATCCTCTGCACCCTCCCCCTTGAAGCTGAATGCAGAAATGAAGCCAGAAAGGGCTTCCTTGTAAGGTTCACAACTGCTTTTCTAGCTGAAGGGGGTCTGGCTCTCCTGCTGCATCTCCCAGGATGGCCGACTTCTACAGGGGATTTGTTTGAGTCCAGATTTTGAATAAGCCTTTGCAATGCTTCTTATTGCAAGTGGGTCAGGGCCAATAATCAGGAGATTTTCAGATAACAAGATTCCAGGTCCTTTGGGTTTCATATTTGCAACCTTTTCTTCCCTATGCCCAGGAGTCAGAAAGCTGAGATCCTCCAGGCTCTAGAGGCAGCTTCTTAAGAAAACAATAATAAAAGGCCACAGCTCTTCAGAAGAAGCTCAAGATTTGGCATCTGTGTCTCCAGATGACCAAATGAGCCTCTAACTCCTCTGAGCTTTGTTTTTCACTCATTCACAGTACAATTTAGTAGAAGCTGTATTTCATCTGTTATACTTTACAATTCACATTTAATAAACTACATATTGTGTACTAAGAAAATGTTGTGGCTGTCGAGCCCAATGTTCTCACTGAATTTAGGATGACTTTTGCTGTTAGATTAAACTGAACCTGGAGCTGCCCCCAGATTAACAAAAACAAAAGAAAAGCATAGGGTTTCAGTAATTCTAAACAGCAGAGATAATTCCATAAATATGGAATTTTAAGCAGCACTTTGTAGAGGTCTGTGTCTCTTGCAGAGCAAACTCTGCTGATGGAAACAACTGGTTTGCATGGAAAAATACCAAAAAGCTTCAGTGTTCTCCTTATTGACAGCAAGGTTGTGATGATTTAGAGGAAAGGTCTAAAAGAAGGAAGGACTGTGAAGTGCCTTGCTCAGGAAGGAATAAAATAATACTGGGTTTCTGAGTAGCCAATTTTATTTGGCCAGGGAAAAATTAAATTTGGAAGTTTCAGGGAATAATGAGCTAAAAATCTCTTAGCTATGTACAGCTGTCCCAACAAAACCAAGGCTCTGGGTCAACTGGTGCACCCAGGGAGATGGATGCACCTTCTGCAGGCTGCTGGGGGACTGAACCCTCAAGACTGAGAGCAGCATCCCAGGGTGCGCTGGACCTTGCTGGACTGTATCTGCATTCTTGAAAATCTTCTCTTCCATGAATGAGTCCTGTGGGCTCCCACTTCTGACCTCTGCTTGGTTCGTCTAAGTCCTGAGGGTCCAAGGAAAATCACAGAGTTTATAGACTTACAGCTGAGTTTGGAAACTTACTTGTGGCTTTAAAATATGAGGTCTCAAATATGGGAACTATTTTACTCTGTATGTTGGGGCAACGGATTCATGTCTGTTTGCTGGAGGGATCCCAGGATTAAGGCTGGGAAAGAAGGCAGAAAAGGCAGAGGAACAGGACTGGGCTGGATGGATACATGGCAGAAGGACACCATCACCCCACAAAGAGGACGAGGAGCAGGAATTCTTAATGACTCCTAAGGAATCAAGTGAACCTTGAAAAAAAAAAAAGCAATAGAGAGAGGATATTTCAGGTAGATATTAAGAAAACTTTTCTTATCAAGCCAAGTAAAGTGTAAATTGCTGAGAGTGCCATGGAGTCAGAGTAGGGGCAGCAGTGGCATCTAACAGAGAGCCCCACTGGCACAGTGTCACTGCCACTGGTGCCTGATCTGGCTTGCTGTGGGCCCAGCTTGCCAAAACTGTGTATAGCACTCTTTCATGGGCTGCAGCCACAATGTCAACTAGAAGACTATGTACCACATAAAAAAATCAGCAAGCCATTGAAGCACTGGGGATTTGATGGTGTAATCAAGAAAATTTTGCAAGGGCTCCCACAATACCGGTGGTGTCACAGAAGGGTTGAAGTTGGAAGAGACCTCTAAAATTCATCTTGTCCAACCCCTCTGCTCAAGCAGGGCCACCTAGAGCCGGTTGCCCATGATTGTGTCCAGATGGCTTTTGAATATCTTCAAGGATGGAGACCCCACAGCCACCCTGGTCAACCTGAAAATGAGTGATATAAAATAGGTTTCCTGCCTGTCATATTGCCTGTGCTCACTTTGATCTTGAACAAGCTGTCCATGTAAGAGATCAACACTTGTTCCAAGCAGGGCTGAAACACGTAATTTGTGGGATGCCTTTTTCATCCCAAAGCATCCATACTAAGATGTGTTTCAGCACAGCAGCCAGGATACTACTGTAATTCACCATTTTCCAGACAATGTCTTCCAAGTGGAGGCTATTATTTAATTTCCTTCTACGCACATAGGAGTCAGAACTCTGCTTTCAACATTCAGGTGAGCTTCTCCACTACAGGAGCTGGATAAGGAGGACCATTTCAAAGGTGCTTCAACTGGGAAGAGTTTAATGTGGAGCAAATTGCTCCCAGGGAGCTGGAAAAGCAGGAAGAGTTATTCATTTGCTTAACTAAAGTCTTAGTGGTGAGTAAACACCCACTTGCTCTATAACTGATAGCAGCAGCAGCAGGAGCAGGAACAAACTGAAGGTAAATACTGCATTTCATAATCAGAGATTTTCTGCACCTGAAAATTCAGAGTCCTGCACACACAGGACTTCCTGAGTGTGTGTGTGTGGTCTGCAGCTCTTTGTTATATGCTGTGATTTTCCCCACCCCTCTAGACCAATAAGTAGGTAGGAGGCAGCTGTTTGGATAAGTCAGTGGCAGGCGATAAGATTATAAGGAAGCCGTTGGTTTGCAGCAGAAAGCTTCTGCTCCACATCTGGGCTTTTATCAGGGGTCTACAAATTGTATTTGTTTCATTTCAAGGACTTAACTTAGCTCATCCTCAAAACTAAATATCCTCATGCTTCCTGTCATCTTCCCAGATAGAGAAAGTGGTGAGATGTAGGTGTGTTCCCTGTCACTGTACCCTCTGACAGCAGAGCCTGGAAAGAGGTTTATTAATCAGCATTTTGGGTTTCCTTTCCTTGTTTCTCCCCATTTCTGGTTACTTTGGCAAAGAAGCCTCCATTTCCTCCTTTGCTCTGCCTAAACAAACCGAAGAATTCAGAGATGGTGTGAAATGAGTCTATCTGAGATAAACCAGCCCTGCTGGGATGGAGCACAACCCTTCCTGTCCCTTCATCCCCCAAGCACAGGCAGTGCCCACCTCCCCTGCCCCACTGCCAGGGGAATCACACACATATGCTCTGGATACACCCTAAAAAGCCTGAAGGTCACTGGGCAGCCATTGTGTTGGTAACTCAGGCAAGGCTCAAGCACTGGCTTGCAGCTGCTCAGCTCTCAGCCACCTCCAAAGGGGAGAGGCTTTCTGTTTGGCTCTCTTAATTCATTGGAAAAGATAAATCAAGAGAAATAGTGTCAGAAAACTGATTGATGAAATAAATCTTTAAGCTGGGCCTTTCGACTGCTTTAGACATGCATGAAGGGATTGGCTTGGTAAGCTCAGAGAGTTTGCTGATCACCTTTCTGCAGCCACTGCCTTCTTGTCAGATCTCTCGTGGCTTGCACCAGCGTGTCCTGCACCAGAGGTGCGTGTAGGCAGGTCTGGAAATCCTGTACCCTGCTGTATGTTTGAAGAGTGCATCTGTCCTGTCACTGAGGAGGTCATATGGCAACTAACAATACATAGTGTGTAGCATTTCTTTAAAAACATTGAAAACATTATCAAAACAAAGCAGTAGCTTATTGGAGTTTCCCACTGCTACTCTGGCCCTAGGGATCAACATGTCTTCAGAGTTCAAAGGCCTCTTGAGAGGCCAGTTTCTGCCCCAGAAGAATTTTCAGTATATAAGGAAAACACACAAAAAGAATGGAAGAAAAAAGGCTCACTAATATTCTGTTTATTGACCAAAGGAACTGAAGAAGCAGAGGAACTTAGAGGTGTTCTTGATTTATTCACAGGTGTCCTTTTTTGGCAGCCAGAGAGATTTCTGGCCAAGTCCTTAGCTTGCTCTGGACACAGGCTCTTCATCTGCTGCCAGGATGGTCACACATGAGGTCCTTCAGGAGCACTGCTACATGTTAAATTCTCAGCCTTAGTCCACATGATATTGCAAGTGTAGGCAGGTTGTTTTAACCTGATTTAACCAGGTCAAACAGGAATTGTGTAGCAGAGCAACCTCATTCCCTTCCCACTTAAATGATAGCCCCGTGTATAACCATGGTGTGATCCAGCAAGTCCTGTGCTCACAGCTTACTGCAAACCACCTGTGAGAAGAGCTACGCCAAGTGAAACCAACCCAACACTAAATGCAAAGTCTGTGAGCAAGAATTAAATGAAAGAATTGAAAAAGCTGGCGAAACGTCTCGACCACTTAGATGGATTTATGTATTTAAGAAAGAGTTGGCTTATGTATTTGCTAACAACTCACCAACCTCAGAAGAAAATATTTTTAAATCTTCTGCCTGATATGGTTTTTGGCTGGGAATGAAGAGATGAAACAAAGAGAGAATCTCATTAAAACCCCTAATCCCAAGATCTGAACAGCCCAGTAATAGTCTACAGACTGCTTTAAATTTTGTAAAAAACATTTCTGCTTGAGATTTACTCATGCTTGTTAGACACACAATGAAAAAGATTATTTATAACACAATCCTTTTACACACAACCTTTCTTCTAGAAAACAAACTCTATTTGTGCAGCATCTGAGTTGTGAAGTGGTTTTAACTACAGGGCAGTGAGAGGTTGACTCAGCTAAAAACTTTCAACATCATTATTTTACTTCCCTAGCAAAAGGTTGCTAAAGTCAAGCTGAAAAAAGGTGGGAGAAGAGAGTCCTTTTCCTGCTGTTGAAGGCCCTCAAGCTCTCATGTAGGCACGTGCTGGTGGAGGGGAACCATGTTCTAACTTGCTCAAGTGGAGGAAAGTTCCCCCACCAACACCAAGGCAAGTGGTCTGCAGCCCCATGGAAGCCACCACACCAGATTCATTGACACACGAGGCTTTGTCCCTTTGTTTTGATGGAGAAAGTGGTCCTAACTCATCCTACCAAACCAGGAGAGGACTATGTAGTATAACCTTCAGGGATTACTGAAGAGATCTGGGAGTTTCAGTGGGGCACAGGCATAAGAAGAAGGCAGCGAGGGAGTGCCAGGACACCTGTGAGCTCCATGGTCTTCTGGCTCCCTATCTCTGCCCCTCTAAGACAGCAAGTCTGGGCCAGCCCAGGGCCTCCCTGGACATAACTGCAGAGTCCAGGGGCTGACACATTTTAACCAGGAAAATTACACGCACAAATACCCTGAAAGAAGGATGTGCTGAGGATTGCCTGAGTTTTTGCTGCAGTCAAAAGGACACTTTGTAGAAACTTATGCAGAATATGCATAAATAGATCTGAAGATGCTTACAGACCAGTCTGAATGTGAAGAAGCTATTTCTGTTCTTTAAAGCAGTGTGCTGAGTGTGGGGAGGATACAGGTTAGTTTTAAAAAGGTGGAAGTTCCTATCCTTATTTTAGCTCACCTATTTTTTTTTGCATTTGTGACTATTGGTTACTGAGAATGAGAGCTTCATACATCTGAATGGGCTTTGGCCAAGCAACTCTGGGTGCAGATGTCAAAATTTTTTACTATGATGGAGAGAGATTGTGGTATTCACATTCTTTACATCTCCTGTTGTTGAGGTATAGCTATTGAGCCTCTATTGGTTCATGTTGAAATAAGCACAACACTACCATTTGTTTCAGTAAGGTCAAGGCTGTGTCCATTGTGGAGAGAGATATATTAAGCCCTTTATGTGCAGTCCAGCCCTTCCAAAATTGGCCTGACCTTCCTGTTGTTCGTTCCTCCTGGCTGCTGTTAATCAATTAATATGTGAATTTGCAGACTCAGATGGAGATGGGATTTTAA
>NW_009954494.1:527511-564049 GCF_000747805.2 Chaetura pelagica
GCATATACATGAGACCGACAGAAAGCTGTTAACTTATGTATTCTCAGTAAGTGCTTTACCATCAACACTCTTGCTGCACTTGAAATTAAATATGTGTGTCAAGGTTAGTGCTTCCTGGGCTGAGAAACTAAAGCAGAAGGATATTACCAGATGTTAGCAATGTGTGTGTGTGGGAGGGGAAGATCACACCTGAATCTAGTCAGTGCAGAGCAATATTTATTCTGGAGCTCATCATCTAGAAAAAAACACTTTTAATGAAGGCAAACTGAGTTAATGTTCTCCACTGATGCCTCTCCCCTCTTGATACGCCCAGATGGACTTTCTGACATGGAGCAGTAGTTAAACACAATCCAACCTTGAGCATTCAGGAACTAGTGTGGCGTCTTGCAGCAAGACAGAGCTATCTAAAGGAATGTCTCTGGCTGATACAGAATGAGTTATGGTCTCCACATCCTGCAGCAGCTCATTGTCCCAGGGATGGGACAAAAATTACTGCTCCCTCTCCCCCAGACAACCCTCTGGTTGGAGGTGAGGCTGTTAAAATCATGTTCAAGGAAGCTGGTTTAAGTTGCCTTTAGTTTCCAATAGTGTATTGTCTTTTGGAAAAAAACAATCATTAGCTATTTCACAAAACGATGAAGAGAATAGGTAACAGATGTCAGGGAAACGCAAGCTTTAAACGCTGTTGGCGGAAAGAGCCTGCTTGGGTCTGAGATCAGACTTCCAGGTGTAAGAGAGAAACCTCTGTCAAGCAGTGCTCCCAGGACTTACTCAGTGGCAGAAATCCCCCGTGAACCCGTATCACACATCCCATGGTATCTGAGGGAGTGTGCAGAGGAATCAGGGAAGCGGTCCTATTAGTAAAAGGTCCAAGGAGGGGAAAGCACTAAAATGCTGTGTGAGAGCAGAGAATTGGCAAGGATTACTATTGTTTAAGAAAATAAAAATAAAAGAGGCTAATGAGACAATCTGGGAAGCAATGCAGCTAGTGAGCTGGACATCTGTTCTCAGGAAAAGGCTTGGGAGCCATTTCAAGGGATGTGGTAAGAGAACAGTGACCAAACTCTGGCTTGATTAGAGGAAGCTGCCATAGGCTGAGGCACAGGAGGGTCATGTCATGCTTAACTACTCTTTAGGAATTCTTTGAAGATACCACTGCCACAACAGATAAGAGCAATTTAGTGGGTAGCAGAATATTTTGATTTTCTAAAAGCATTTGACAGATTTCCATACAGGAGATTAATGGCTTTTGTACAAGGATATTAAAGGGAAGATAAAACAGTGACTGGAATGGAAAAATAGCTTAAAAATAGGAAGCGAAGGTTGCCAAAGGATGGAAGGAAACATTTCTGACTATTTCTAAAACTGACACCACTTCTATTTATAGTGGACCAAGTGATATTTACGTTGAAGCTAATGGTAGTTTGACACTGAAATCAGCTTTGCAGGAAGACAAGGAAAATGGGTGATGTCCTGCTTTGATCTATATACCTGTTCAAAACAGCCTAGAAACGAGGTGATAAGTCACCTTACTGCCCGACCTGCAGGCAGAAAATGGTTGGAAGTGCTTCTGGCTTTACTCGAGGGTCCAACACAGGGACACCCTGGGGTGAGTTCCCCCATCCACCCATGCAGAGGTGCCTGGAGGGGTCTTAGCAAGTGGCACTGCCTGCAGTCAGGGAGTGTGAGTGTTGCCACCCAAACTCCTGCTTACCCATGGGGCAAAAATATTCCCCTGAAAACTGTTAAAGGAAGATGTGTAAGCAAGGCTGAAACAACCTCTTTGAAGAAGGAAAAGGGTTTTCCATAATGTGTCTAATGCTGCATAATGTGTCCAGTGCTGCATAATGTGTCCATAATCCTGCAGGTTTGTACAGACAATAGCATCCTTAGTGTGCACCTGCAGCAGGATCAGACCTCCTCCCTGCTGGCAGTGTTTTAGCACTGGGTCCTGGTGGGCAGTGTCAGTGCTGACCCCATGGGCCAAGTGCTGGTGAGATCTGCTCAAGGCCAACCAGGTCAGAGGAAGTTTGGGAGAGACCCTGGGGGCTGCAGGTCCCCCAAAGCCTATTCATGTTAGCACCACAGGAATATTTTCTCCTACTCCTGCTCCCACTAACACTAGGGTAGGTCAGGTGTAGTATCTCTGAAATTGGCAACCAAGTCATTAAAGTGAAATCCTGTAAGTTAAAAATTGACACGTGTCTTCAAGGTGAGTAGAGTCATGTTGTTCCTTCACCACGTCCATTCAATGTCCCGCTTTTCAACTCTGATTGTGGGCTCTCAAGTTGTGTGATCCTCTTGTTTTGGTTAGAAGTGTCTTTCACGTAACCTGATGCTCTTCTTGGACAAACATTTTCTTGGTCAGATCCACAGATTTAGGCCTACGTGAGAGATCCTAAAGCAGTTCAAGTCATCTCCACTGAGCATCTCATGTTTATTGGATACAGGGCACAACAGACAGTAACTCACTAAAATTTTTTTTTTCCAACAAACCTTCATTATTTCTCAGTCCTAAAGGAAGCAGTGTGCAAAACAAAAGCTTTTAGATGATTTTGCCTGAATACTCTTTCTATTCCTTTTCCATTTTGTCTCTTATACCTGATCCTGGATTTCAGAGTGGGGGGGAAAAACAAGACAGGAAAAAATATATAATGTTCAAATGCCTGTGGAAAAAACAAACAGCCTTTGAAATATGTTGCTTTAAAATATGGCTTCCTACCTGTAGTCTTTGTTTTTTCTGGAAGTGGCTAGAATCCTTGATGGCACTTAAGTTGTTAAAAACTCCTTAAAAACTTACTCAATGAAAGTAAATCAAGATAAAAAATATATATGGTAACAATACTGTCTCCTGCTTGGTTTCAACTTGTTCCAGCTGTTTGCACAACCGTGAATTGCAGGGCTGGGAACACTGTGTCCATAACCATGTTACTGGAAGTGACAGACAGGGCACCTGGGCAGCCCACTACACCCTTGCAAGCAGGTGAGGTAGCAGATAAGGTAGCAGTCACCTTGTGACAATCAACAGAGTTCCTTTGGTATAAAAGAGGAAGAATCTAGCTCCTCAAATCCCTTAAGGCTGCCATTAGAAAAGGTCATGGCTGGCAAACAAAAAGAAAATAATATCTGGGTGTTCAAAGTCCATCTGAAGTTTTATTTCTCTGCCAGAAAATCCAGGACTAAAGTTTAAGATAACATTTGGAGGGAAACATATGTACTTGGGTGGTTTATTTGAAGTAGCTTCTCATATCTCATAGCCTGATTTTAAAAAATCTTTATCTTTTTTGAATATTTAATGTTATTATCACTTACAGCAGAGTTGTCATTATTGATGCACTGACAGGCATTCCAAGGGAGTTGCACTTTATAGTCCTGCTTGTAATTGACATTAAAAGAAGTTGTATACTTTCATATGTAGGTGTATGAACTTAAATACACTATGTTGAATTCCTCACTCAGTGATAATGTTGTTTTGACACACAATGTTTTGTTTCTGGGTCTCTACAAAATGTGGTATGTTACTGTTTAGTTCTTTCTTTCTGGCGTAGAAGAAAGATTCCAATGTCATTTACCACAAGTTACCTGTCATAAAATGACAGGCTTGGGAAGTGAACCCAGGCACCCTGTCACCCACCCCAGTGCCTCTGACCAGAGTCACCCACCCTCCATATTGCCTCTTCCCCTGAGGGTGAATTCAGGTTGGTCACATCATGCATGGCTCTGAGCCATGTGATGCCATATCATGCAATGTTCCTGTCTTCTCCCGTCCCTTTCCTTAGTGACACTATATAAGACAGGTGTGTCAAGTGCCATGTAATGCATACAAATATAATGGCAATATAAGCAATATCCACAGCTTCAAGAAATGGCTGAGCATAGTGCTCCCTCCTTCCCTGATTTCTCTGTAGGTCAGATCTCAGGGAAGCATGGGCATGAGTGTGTGGCACTCAGATGTGCCAGGTGCTTTCATCAGCGGAGCAGAATGTTTGGCATCCAAGGCTATCACCTGCTAAATGTCTTCCTGGGATTGCCTAGGTATGAAATACTATATTTAAACATGCCTTTAAACATCCCCACCCACCACTCCGTATTTCCTATCTCAGAAGTCTTTCAGGTTGCAGTAAAGTTTGAAGCAGGGTTAGCTCTGATTACTGAAATTAATTGGGAGATTAGCAGAAGCCAGGGTGGAGCAGTTTTGTGTTACAAACCCAGGAATCAGCCCACAGCTAACCTCACAGCCTGTGGGGGACCAGCAGAGCCAGCAAGGGCTGTATGCTGACATCTCAATTTCTCACTTTATTCCTTGTTCCTGCAAAGCAAGGAAATACTCTTTCCAGAGCCCCTCTTTGCAATACCCCCACACTGCTGCAGCAGCTGAGACAGCCTGGGACTGCTGCAATATGGATGCCCTGCTGGATCCTCAGGATTTTCATTCCTCTCTGGGCACAAGCACTCCAATCACACAAATTATTACATTAAAAAAATACAATTTAAAAAAAAAAAAAAGGAAAAATATTGCAGATGTTTAAAGCTGCCCTTATAATCCTCCTGCAAATTTCTCATTGTAGAAGTAAATAATAAAAATATTGTAATATGAAAAAAAACTTAGGAAGGTTGTGATTTTCTACCTGCCACTGTGTATTAGGGATTGTGAAAGGAGACTTGCATATTTGACAAGGAGGAAAGAATAAGGCGTATTGAATCTTGCTGAAAAAATACAATTTAGGCAAAGGACTATGAAGAGCTCTGTTATTGTAGGAAGAAGTGCTGCAGCGCAGCAGGCAAGGAATGGAAACATCAGTCTCCCCTTGGCTGGTGGTGTTGAGCAGCAGACTCTCCTGTGGGGTCTGGGCATGGTGAAGTGAACCTTGTGCAGTGGGATGGGAGAATGAGTCACAAGCTTCAGATGGAAAAATTGATCTCAGGTATCATTGTGCAGGCAGACCTGTGGCCTCTCCACATCTTTAGGGTTTTTAAATATAAATTTAGGACATTTTTAAGTTTTTTTTGTGAGGCTATAACAATAAGCACCAAGTCTGGTCTGCACTTCCATATGCGGAGCACACGGTGGCTAATGGCTTCAACAGACCTGGCCAACCCGCTAAGCTAAATCTCTGATTCCAGGTGAGAACAAGTCACAGGGACAGGAAATAATGCTGCTTCTTTCAATTTTGTAAAGGGAACTTGCTGGGTCAATATGAGAGAAGGAGCACTCTGCACCCAGCTGAGCTTCCCGCCCGCAGCATTAATGCTCCCTGATGTGGTCTCAGCACGGAGCTGCCACGGCATCGTCAGAGCAGCCCAATTAGAGGCAACACCAAAGAGAGGCCTGGAGTGACTCTGCCACCACTGCAGAAGAAGCCCCCATGTGCACTCTGTGCCAAAGCCCTCAGATCAGTGTAAATTAACAGAGTCCTCCTCAAGGAGAACCAGGATCTCCCAAATAATCGCTTATCCATTTGTTTGTTCATGCAACCATCTTTATCACACCTCTTCCTAACAAGTGTCTTTGGGAGTTTTAAGAGACACTGTATGTTTGCTTTTCTCTCTGACTGTGAACTATGATTATGAACACAAGAGAGTGATGATATGACACTTAGAGCTAGATCTTCGGGAAAAACAGCAATTTTCCTCAGAACCAGAATTCTAAAAGAAAGAAAAATGCATTATTGCTCTTGATAGAAGCTACTGCATCTTGAAAGCTTCACCTTGAGCAGTCTCTACCCTCACTGGGCAGTTACATTTCCTGGAATGCTGCTTCTTACACACCACAACATGAGCATATGCAAAGGTTCTCATGTCCTCTGAAGAAAAAGAGTGCAAAAGTATGCAGAAAGCAACCCAAGGAAGCTAGCCAGGAGCCATGAGGAAAAGGGAGCTTTGAACAATGCCATAAGTGAAGCAAGATCTCTGACCTCTTCAAGGAAAGGGGTCTCCAAGCTGCCTGACAGAGGAGATGGTCACTAAATGGTGCACAGCAGCACACAGCCAGCAGCCTTGTCCTCTTCCTCACACTCGTGTAGCCAGGGAGCGTTTGCCAGAGCTGCCTCATTATCTCATTTCAAGAGTGAAATCTGATTAGATTTAAAATCCAATCAGTAAAATTGAAAACATTCAGATTTTCCACATGCCATTAAGCAAACCCTTGGGTTCAAGTGTTACTGGACTGAGAACACAGCTGCAGCTGCCTGTGTTTTGCCCACTTGTACTTTCACCCACCTGACAGGACAGGAGCAGGCTGTGGACCTTCCCTGGAGCTTGCCTGGGCACTGCTGCAGCAAGGCTGGATTTATGGAAGGGTTTTGTCCACAGTGACCATGAGGTATCAGAACTAATCCCTGAAGGCTTTCGGCCATGCTCTAGTGCTACTGAGGTCAGCAAGAAGATTCCCACCTGTTTAAGCAGGACCAGCATATGGCCCTGTGGAAGCAAACAGAAAGGCTGAGAAGACAAGGTGAATTGCTCAGTATAATCTCCCAGGTGATGGGCATGAAGCGGTTTACAAAAAAAAGCCAAGCCAGTTTTGCATAGCTCTCCTGTGAGGCAGCCCTCTTTCCACTGCTTGTCTTACAAAAGCAGAGAAGCTGGTGTTTGCAGCACTGCTAGTATCTATCTAGTGAGTCAACAGATTGGAGGCATCTTTCCAAACAGACAACTGTGTTTATTAGTACAAGATACTAGGAAAAGCACTCTGTGATAAAGATTTCCTCATTTCTTTGTTTTATGTTTATTATAGCCTCTCCTCTGTGCAACAAATAAAACTGACATGACAATTATCAGTTATAGGCACACTTGGATAATATTTTTTTTTCATGTGCCTGTGGTAACCAGCACAACACAGCACTGTGGCAGGAACTCAAAGGGAGTAGATGTTGTTTCATGTTACAAGGCAGACCAGCACAAATTTATGTGGGTAGTTTCCTGGGAACTGATCCAAAGAGGACATTAGATGTCACCATCCCCAGCATTGCAATGCTGAAGCTTCAATGTCTGTTTCCAGGGTGTAAAGTCCAGCGCCAAATTAGGCACTTAGCATGGAGAGAAGCAGGATGCAAGATGGGATTGCCCAACTCAATATGGAGCTTTGCAAAAGGTCATCTTCAAAGGAAATGAGCCCCCAAATGTGTCCATATAGGTACCAAAAATGGACACCACAGCACTGGTGAACACTTTAGATGCATATTAATAAATGTGTAAAATTGCTTCCTTATCAAGAGAAGCTGATCAACCTTGTGCTTCTGGAAATGCAATGAGGGGGAATATGACAAAGATACTCTATGCAACTTTTTGACATCAGTAAAAGGCTAAAGTATATAAACCTTTTCCAGTAATCAGCTCAGGTTAATAGCCTGAAGCAAAATAACTCATCAGGTTTTGATTGTATGGGAAATACCCTGGGGCAGTATGTAGTGGTTTGTAATAGGCAGTAGAAATGCAGAATCAGAAGGCTGATATTTAAAATTCCCCTGTGTGATTAATGAGGACATTCTGTTAATTATATGTTATCCAAAAATATGAGCTTGGATATAGGGAAAATAAAGACCTTCACAACACGTATTTATCCTTGACAAGAAAGGAAGTGTGAACTGCCAATACTGAATCTCAGCCTTGTTTGCATATTGCAGTGCTGCCAAAGGCAACAGCATGAACATTTGCTAGACCCAAATTCATCCCTGGTGTTATTCAGCTCACTCTGGAGGAGATACAGCCGGGATAAGTTTGTCTCAATAGAGATAAACAAACTGAGACATTGGACTGAGTTGCCAAGAGCAGAGATCAGCATACAACTCCTGGGAGAAGTGAGCAGATACCACCACTACCAGTGGTGGGTTTCATCCAGACCCATCACAGGAGTTAGCAATGCTCTCTGTTTCTTCCATGTGAAAGTCCAAGCTGTTGCCCACAGCTGGCTGACCCACACAGCTCCAAATGCAGCTACAGGGTAGTTTCCAGCCTTAACACTAGCTGGCTGCATTTCACCACCTGCAAAATGGGAATAAGCACTTACGTGATCAATCAGAAGCCCAGAAGGAATATGAGAAAAGGGCAAATACGGTGATACTTCCCCTGCATACACCCTCTCCATTCCCTATGCCTTTGTGGTTCAGTTTTCACAGGTAAGACTTGTCTTTGTATTTAATGGTCCTCAGAGGATTTTTAAAGAAAAGCAAATTCTTCAAGGAAGTCCATCACTTCCAGCATCTTCTTTTTGCACAGACTGTTATGGTTCCTGACTGATGGTCCCAACACCCTAGCAACAGATGTAAGATGCCAGTTTTATCATTTCTCCAGATTTAATGGAGAGTTAAGCTCTTGATCCCACAAGTGTACGTGCATTTGGCTGCTGGACCTTTCTGCTGTGTCCTAACAACCTTTGCCTGTTGCCTCCATGGGAACATCAATGAACTACCCGGGAAAAAGACTCTGAGCTAGGCTGCATCGATACATCTTCACAGTTTCTTCAATATTGGGGTAATTTAACCAGAGAGCCAGTGGACGGCTCAGGCAGTTCACACTGTGCAGCCCTATGCTCGCAAATGCTTCCAGCCTTGGAGTTGCCCATCCCAGATTCCTACCATAGCATAGCTAAATTGGTCTATGTCTTTCTGATGTACCTGTCAGGAAGCATGGAGATACCATGACATTTGTGTCCATGGAAGACACAAAATCTTTCCAACATGTCTCTGCTGTGTTCTGCACTGGGATGAGCTAGAAAATGTCAGAGCTAGGACTTGGACTGTTGTAGAGTTGCAAGCATGCATTGCTCATTGTACTCTGCATTTTGCAGGGTACCCAGATAGTTAATTTGATCTGCTGCTGTAGGACTCACTGGCAAACAGGCAGCAGAAGCAGGAAGGCTTATCTGAAGGGAACCCAGATCTTACAGAGCCCAATAGGCTGATATTAATTGAAAAGGTCACACAGAATCACAGAATCTTAGGGGTTGGAAGGGACCTCGAAAGATCATCTAGTCCAACCCCCCTGCCAGAGCAGAGTCACCCAGAGCACATCACACAAGAACATGTCCAGGCAGGTTTTCAATGTCTTCAGCAAAGGAGACTTCATAGCCTTTCTGGGCAGCCTGTTCCAGTGCTGTCACTCACATAGTAAAGAAGTTTTTTCTGATGTTTACGTGGAACCTCCTATGCTCCAGTTTGCACCCATTGCCCCTTGTCCTATCACTAGACATCCCTTAAAAAAGCCTGGCTCCATCATCCAGACACTTGCCCTTTACATATTTGTAAATATTGATGAGGTCACCCCTCAGTCTCCTAGCTAAACAGACCCAGCTCCCTCAGCCTTTCCGCATAAAGGAGATGTTCCACTCCCTTCATCACCTTTGTGGCTCTGCGCTGGACTCTTTCAAGCAGTTCCCTGTCCTTCCTGAACTGAGGGGCCCAGAACTGGACACAATACTCCAGATGTGGCCTCACCAAGGCAGAACAGAGGGGGAGGAGAACCTCTCTTGACCTACTAACCACCCCCTTTCTAATGCACCCCAGGATGCCATTGGCCTTCTTGGCCACAAGGGCACATTGCTGGCCCATGGTCATCCTCAGAGTATCTCAGAAGCATTGAAATACATGTGTTGCTGTTTATCTGATTGCCATCTTGTTGTTTAAAGAAATAGAGTGAGCTAAAGGGACAGAAGTGTGTGGGAAAGAAAACAGGGTTGATTTCAGACGTTTGGTATGAGAGCCAGCTCTGTGCTTGACTAACTTCATCTGTGTGCTGCCAGGAGTTTGGGTAAAGCTGACATGGATTTGAATGAAGAAATTTGGTGAAGGAAATGAAATGAAGTGCAAGAGAAATGTAGGCTGAATTTCAGGACCTAATCTTCAAGTGTGAGGGAATTTTTTAAACTAAAGAAGCCAAAAGACTTAAAGGTCCTGTTATTTCCAGCATGCAGAACAAGACAGCCTACTACAGAAGGTACTTCTTCTCCCTACCCTGTTCATGTTTGTAAGTACCCAAGTCAAATCTCAGGGACTAGTCAGTCACCTTGTACATGCACCACGAATGCATAGGGTCCTGGTAACATGGACACAGGTGGATGGGAAAGCTGAAGCTTCACTGGGTGAAGACTGGTTCAGCTCACCTGGTAGTTAACAAATCCATGTTGCCTTGCATCAGTGCTTGCAGTGTAAAAGGGACCCAGTCAGAGGAATTTAGGTCACTGTCACCTAGGGCAAGATATGGCTTGAAGAGCACATTCTCCTCCTCCATCAGGAGCTCATCTTCTAACAAGAGGCATTGGGTCTGAAATCAAAGGTGGATCTGAACACAAGGAGGCAGGTGCCAGCTCTAGATGTCTGTGCCACTCAGGCAATTAGCTGACAAATATAAACCAGATCTCCACATTTCAAAACTCATTTGCATTGCTCCTGAGACAGTCTGTAGGAAAAGGATGCAATTAGGTTGAAGCTGACAAGATTTATGCACAGGGTTAAAAAAAGGGAGAACAAAAAGTGAATCCATCGAATATCCAGGCAAGTGGCAGTTGTGGCACAAGCATCTTTCCGAGGAGAGCAGTCAGGGGGGTTTCAGAGGCTGCAAGGGAGGCGCAGAGCTGCTCCCCCCTCCAAAGTCAGCACAGAGGAGATGCTCACAGCCATGACTACCTAAGTGCTGCTGGCAGCCTTAGTGGGAGGCTTCTGCTGGCATCTGAGCTGCTACATCACCAGCCCAAGCTGCCCTCCACCCTTGGCAACATGGGCCAGGCTGCGTGGGCAGCTCAGCTGATCCTCTGCTACTTGCAGGGTTCAACTTCTGCTTGTCATGGACAATGTACATGGCCATCAGGGTTCAGAAAATATAGCACTTCATTCATCAGATATATTCCTGCTCTTAACAGGAGAGTTGTCATTCCAGGACTATGTGCCAGCTCAGCAGACACCACAGTAAACAGACCCGTAGATCAGGCAGCTGGGGAGTACCCCTCACTTAACTATGTTACACAGGTAAGGTGCCAAAATCTATATTAACATCTGCCCTCAAAAGTAGGAAAACTATGTTAGAATCCATTTAAAGTGGATGGCATACCTGCCATTTAACAGGAAAATCACTACAGTAAAATCACCTATTCAGCATTCAACACTAAGAAGTCTTGGAGCTGTTTTCCACTTAGGAAATTCAGATTTAGAAAGAGAAAAAAAGTACATACAGCTTTTCCTTGCAAATCATACTTAATTCTGCTCTGTGGTAAAAGGATTGCAATAATTATAAGGAAAAAGTGTCTTAATTGTTGCTGGAGATTGTTCAATTGGCGTGGAAAAATGCATTCCCTCCTTCAACATTTTTTTTCTTTTGGCACCACTATGACAGGAGCTAATGGTGTCTGAGCAGCTCACTTGCAAGTCTGGTCCTTTATTCACCACTGGGCAGCCATTTCAGCATGTTGTTAATAAGAAGTGCTCCTGTTTCCATCTTCCAGGCAGGATGAAGCTGGGGGCAGCCCTGCAAGCTCTGCCCTTCTGCCACAGGCATGCCCAAGGCTAGACCCTACAGCTGCATTTTAACCCAGATGGGTAAAACAAGTCAGAGTCCCCTTGAACAACTGAGTCATGACAGCCAATATATTTGCATGTGAATTAGACAAAGGGAAGTGGTTGGCTGCATTGCCTTTGTCCCTCTGGCTCCACTCACCAGTGGCTGCATGGCCCTGGGACTTCCAGCAGGAGAGCCAGTCAGCTGTTGATTCCCAGCCATCTCACCCAGGACAAGCACAACTTCACAAATCTGTCATATCCTCTTAAATGCTACCTTTTTGAGGTTTAACAGCCCTAACCAACTCGGTCATGCCTTGCACGAATACCTTCAGTTGTGCTTGTTACCTTTCTGCAAAGGTGTTTGCAGAGGGGTGGGTTGAGCTGCAGGGGAGTGAGCCAGGACTCCAATCCTGGCAGTAGCACTGGGGTTCCCATTTCATGCTCTCTTCATTTCCCAATAAGTGTCAATATTTAATCAGCTTCTCAATATTTCATCAGCTTTTGATTGCTGCTGGGGATGGAACTGCTCTTTTCAAGGACCTGTCTTCTCACAGCCTGTCACCATACACACAAAATGGGGGCCCATCCCCTGCCTTATGTACTACTTCACACAGTGATGTAAACTGCTTCATTCACAGTCTAGATAATTTGTCTACAAGAATCTGAGTTGCTTTCTTATTGACAGTCAGTCTCCTTAAGTCCCCTTGCAATTCCTATTGGTCTGCCTTCAAGTCAATACCTTGAATAACTCCATGTCACCAACAAATGGTAACTCACCACTTGCTTCCCTTCCTAGATCATTTATGAATACATCCAACAACCCAGGCACAGATCACTAGGGCAGACAAGAGACCTGCACAACTCCCTT
Organism: Chaetura pelagica; assembly: GCF_000747805.2. NCBI lineage: Eukaryota > Metazoa > Chordata > Aves > Apodiformes > Apodidae > Chaetura > Chaetura pelagica. The sequence goes on from NW_009954494.1 coordinate 539,869, forward strand.
GGTGAATTCTCTCCACTGAGGAAAGTTACTCTTTTCTGCTACCCATTGCTTTCTATCATTTAGCCAATTACTTGTGTGGGTTAGGACCTTACCTCTTGTCCCCTAGTTACTTAGTTGCCATAAAAACCTTAAGGACATGACTGTTTGTAAACCAAGGAAACTGTGTCACCAGCATCATATATTAGCTGACCTCACCAAAACCCCCCTAGAGGTTTGTCAGACAGAACCTGCCTCTCAGAAGCTGGGTTGACTCTTCATCACTTGCGTGTTTTTGTCCAGGTGTCCACAAACTCTGTCCAGTATCACAGTCTGAGCTAATTGTCTGTCACAGACTTGTAATTTCCTTGATTCCTCCTCAGTCCTTACCTGCTTTACATGTGATTACAGTCACATTTACCTCTCTCCAGTCTTCAGATTCCAGTCAATGACTGTTAATTACTAGCTAATTTCTTAACTACAACTTGTATGTTAGATTTCATTTAATATTAATTACCTATAGAATTTCAGATGTCTGAATTATTCCACTGATAAGATTTTTCAAGACAAGGAGGAGATTTATACAGGTGAAGAATTTAATGAAGGACTCAGTTTTACCCAGGGGCATGAATTGATGACAAATTCACAAGGTAAGGATACATGTGGCTTATTTGCCTAGCCACACAAGTTGATAGGCATCCAATTTACATACAGCAGGACTTTGCTTGCACAGATGCTGAAAAGCATGAGCCATTGCATTCATTTACTGAGAAATCCATCCTGCTGTATTTCATTGTTAAGTACATAGTGTTTCATGCATAGTTTATTTTGTACTTTCTATTTATATCCCTCATCCTCACTACTCTTCAAAAAAATCTATTTGGAACTGTTACATCAGTTGCATGTTGAAATTTTGAAAGTAAAATTGACTGGCCCCTGCCGAGATCAGTGAAATATTTGGCAGAGATTTCAATGTGGTGCCAGTACCTGATCCAGATCTGTTTATTTGTCCTGCTAGTAGTAAGAGTAGAGAAATACCTTCCCTTGCAACCATGCTCCACGGATAAAAGGATAAGTCCCAAAGAGCTTACTGGGGATCAGTGAGGGAGCCCTGAGCTAGGATGCTGAAAGCAGTGTCAACAACCTGTACAGATGACAGAACTGGTGTCCAAAGCCCAGAGACAAAAGAAAGAAGATTTTAAACAGTATGAGGTATTTGGGCAAAACTGTATAAAATACCAGAAAGTACCTCATGGGTGGTGGTGGCAAACTCAACAGGTTGACTAGCAAGCATAAATCAGCACTAATGTAATATTAATACTTATAGATTGGATCTTAACATATCTTTAGGGGAAGATCCAGTTCTGACCAAGGAAATGTTGTGATATTACAGATGTAAAGAGGTGCCAGATCCGTGATCTTAGTAATGTCTCTGTGGAAAGGGTCTTAAGACATAAGATTCCAAGAACTATTACAAAATATCTTTATCTTTAAAACCCTGTTAGAAGCATTGCAGAGTGGGGACCAGGAAACTATTTATTTTTTTTTATCCTCTGCCCTTGCACACCTTCCACCCACTATTTCTGCCAACAGTTTAGGTTTTTGTGAATGATCAGTACACTAAGACTTTGCTGGATATTGCTTACTGCAGATCAGCCAGGATGTGCTCATGATTTCCAGAGACCTTTAACAAAATAAACAGCCAGTCACTCAGACATACCCAACAGTGGAGCAGTGTTGAAGAAATCCAGCCCATCTTCAGTTGCTGGTGTTGTTTCTCCACTCCTTTAAGATAGAGAGGAATTATTTTTTAAAGCATGAAAAATACACTTTTTCCACCTCAGTTTAGATTCTTAGCTACTCAAGATTACCTTTAGAAGGAACTGACTTATGTGCTAGACTTGACTGGCAAAAGTAAGCATTTGAGAGCAGGAGGAAGAAAGAAAAGAGCCCATAACTATGGCCCTTCAGTTACCAAAAATGAACATGAAGGAACCAGAGCTGGTGAAGGAACCAATGCCTGGGTGCCAGTGAGCTCTGGGAGGAATGGGTTGTCTGCTTAAGTTCCCTCATTGAAAACAAAGACCCAAGCTTCCTGAAACAAAAGTTTTCAAAGTCTGCTTTATATGTGTCCCAGACAAGCAAATGAAGGGGAATATGTGAGATATTGTGAAATAACTCTGAAATTCTGCATGCAAGTGAGTTTATTTTTATGAGCCTTTTTCCATGGAAGCTGTTTGCCTCTTAGGCACCTCATCTCAGATGTTCCTGGCATGCATGGCTCACAGGGCTTGCCTCTGCTTCATGAAATCCATTTCGTGACGGCAGGAGTACATTCCCTGTCACACTAACAAAGGCTGGGAGAGAAGGCTCTGAAATGTCACCTGAGGCATCCTGTGACAGCCCAACATTGGGCTACAGTCTGGTCACATCACCCAGAGAGGAACTGCATGCCCACTGTGACATGTGAAGCAAATTTATCCAGGATGTAACTCCGAAGCTACCAATCAAGGCAATATAAGCCAAGTCTGAACCTGTATTTCCATGAATGTGGCCAGTTCATTTCTCAGTTTGATTAATTCTAAACTCTCTTTCCATGTGAGTTCACTGTTAATGAAGTGGTGACTGGTCCTGCTGTGGCCTCCCTTGGAAAAAGCCCTGTTCTGTGGGCTGACGGAGATGTAGCTGTGATATACTTAAAAACCCTAGACAGAGTCAGTGTGAAAGCGCATCCAGGACACTTGACATCCTCAAAAATTTTCCAAGAGTCACTCATGAAAAAGGGGGACATTTGTGTGAAGTGCAGGGACTTACTTGGGCCTGCTTAGACCCAAATGGGCAGCTGAAGGAAGGACATGACTACAGGCAGAGAGAACAAATTTTCTGACTGCATCTTGTGCAAATGTCTCTGTCTCCTGTAAGAGCTCATTTAGCTGCCATAGGCTAACCATTTCTAATCAAATGCTCCCAGACATAAACACCTAATCAGTCACTTTTAGAAAGATTTTGGAGTTGCAGGAGGTTCAGGGTCTATTTAGCTTCTTCCTCTTTGCATTTCCCTTGCACACATCCATCTTCCAAAGCTCCAGCCAGGATCTGAGTGCCAGACCAGCGTCTGTGTGCGCATGTCAAAGAGATGGTGCTCAGAAACTTCTGATTAGCTGGACAGCTATTTCATTTACAGACAGCAGTTGAGCATCATCCAGGAAAATGAGTTAACTGAAACATAATTAACTACATGTCAGCAGAGCAAGTGGAATTAGTCTGTTGAGGAAATTAACAGGCACTCAGATACAATAGGGCTTCCAAGGAGTCTATAGAAATAGAATGAAGGGACACAGCAACCAACTCACATTTCTAATTAGAGAAGAAACTATGAATGAATTACAAGTTTCCCCCACATCTCGCTCACCTTTCACGTGCTCTTTCAGAGAGTGACTTCTACACATGGGAACATTTCAGGAACATCTAGAACTTGTTTAATCCAAAAGTTAAGCCATGTTAGCTCAACTCACTTTGGGCAGAGGGAGGGCAGTTTCTGAGGCAGCCAGTCATGCACTGAAGTAATGCCACGTGAGTCAGGAGATCAGCCATGCAGAAAAGCCAGAGGGCTCTGTGCAGCAGCTCATCAAAGGGTATTCAGTGGGAACACTCAGCAGTCAATCATGATGCTAAAATCCAAGCTCGAGTTTCAGTTTCAAGTAAACTCAAAGTTCACAAGTGAGGATATTTTCTCACAGGTAGTGGTAAGCCTCTTTAGTCTGCTTTCATGCTCCCAGGTCAATTCTTTGCCTCAGATAATTAAACCCAGTGTGGTGCTGAGGGGCTATGCAATAGGGCACACCCTGGAAAACACTCCAGGGCCTTGGCATGGCTGCTGAAGCCCCTTTCTCCCTCCAGCCCCTCATCTGCACACAACTCAAGGCTCCAGAGCTGCAACTCTGGGCTCTACTGACCCAGGACCTCTTTGCCCATGGGACTACTCGCCTTCCTTCAGCAGGGAGAGGACAGAGGGGAGTCCTACAGCCCTGTCACCCAGGGGTGAGCACTGTATTTTCCTAGAGACCTGCAAAGGTAAATACAGGAATAGCTTTTCCATCAGCTCACGTGGATGCTGGAGTTGTCTTCAAGGCCAGACTCTTTCCTCAGATAAAAGTGTGTCATTCCCAATGTATTCCAAGTGCTTCAAGCACCATGATTTGGCCTTTCACGTGTCCCCACCCTCACTTTCCTAGAGCTTCTTCCTCACAAATACAAGTGAGGACCCCAGATTTATCAGCTGCTCACTCAGGGCCCTCCCTGGCTATAAAATTGTCTTCCCAGCAATGTGAGAATGGGCAGGTGAATTTAAGTTCCCCTCCCTGCTTTATTAATAAAATTAGGTTTGCTATTACTCTTGATAAGAAGAAAAAAATACCAGCTTTCCAAACAGAAATGGAAAGCAGCACTCTGTTTTTCTGACACTTTTTTGCCACAGTCTCAGGTTTAAACCAGACCCAAATGGCCATGCTTATTGTTCTCCTGTGGGCAATAAGGAAGCAGTTTCTCAAGCTAGAGATGTAAACTGGAGTGATTCATTGCACTTCACATGCCTCGTGTGCTTTTCTTAGCCAATTTAGGTAAATACGATACTGGAAATCGGATTCTGTATGAGCAAGTGCTAACAATTACTGCTAAGAGCCACATCATTTTTTGTTTCATTTAATATTCTCTGTAATTATGCTGGTCATAAAGAAAGTCGTTTGGTATTAATGTGGATGTCACATGCCCTTCCACGGAAACCTCAGCAATAGTTAATGCTCCATTAACACTTTAAGTGTCTTGTTATTATTTATTCATTTAGCATTAAAATTGATGAGGCTGTTTTAGGGAGGAAAGAGTCAAGATATATTGTCCAAAATAAAATTTTGTTTTGCTTATGGCCACACCATCCCCACAAGAGCCACAGGACTTTGGTTCAGTGATGGATGCCAGTGAATCTGTAGCCTCAGCTGTATTCTCCTCACTGCCTGCTGCTGTGCTATAAATAGCTCTAGCTCGAACAAGGAGATACATAGAACACTTTCAGAGAACACCAAAGGAAAATCAGGAGATGATCTGGCATGCCTTTTGGCAGAGAGACCTCAGACCCAGGAAAATTTCATACTGTTCCCATTTCTGTCAAACTTCCAGATGTCAGGAGGTCAGGCTCTCTGCTCAAAAGAGGCTATGGGGTGTCTTTTGTTTTCTTGGGTTTTATGTCCAAAGACCCAAAATGAAATACTTTGTTCAAGCAAAATACAAAGTTTTTAACTTTTTTTGATTCATCAAGAAAAAAAAAATATTATCTGGGATCAGTAGGATATTTTTTGTGTTCTGATTTTCACTTTGTCTGCTGGAAAAAGTCAGCTACTCTCTGGGCCCAACTTTCAGTTCTTCCTTTTAATTAAGCACCTCAGGATGTTGTTCTCCAGGCCCCAATGAAATTTCCCTTGTCAGGTGGGCAGGTGTGATCTACCCAGGTCGCAGACAAGGAGATCGGTGGCTGCTGGTAGTCAAGCTTCCACTGGGAACCTGTGGTACAGCTGGGACAAGGACTTGGATCTCCCACATCCCAGCCCTGTGTATGACCAGAAGGCTTATCCCTCCTGCCGACTGTCTTGAACCTGCTGCTTTCAGCACTGCATTTGGAGCCTTTTCTCTGCTTTCCTTACCACCATATTGCTGATAAATGATTTTCCAGCTATTACCATCATCAACAACCTGACTAACAAGACTCATGAAGGCAAATGGCAATCTCCCCTCTGGCTGAGTTTAATAAGGGCTGGAGCTCCCCAGCCAGGTCTGGATGCCACAACTTGGAACAACTTGGAAGATTTTTTACTTTCTTCTAAAGTCAACAGGGAGCTTTTCTTACTGCACTGCCCCTGGTCCTCAGTTAAGCTATCCCACAGCTGTTACTGACTTTTAAAAGTGGATCAGTCAGAAGTGTGGCCTTTGTGTTGAGATTTACCACCAAAGGAAGGAAAAGAAAACCTGCTTGTGCCTGAGGAGATGGACAGACTTTTGTTTGACACTCTCCCATCACATACATATATATGTACACACGATACCTTGGTAATAATGGCTTGTCACTCATAGCAAAGCCTCAGTTATATTAGCCAGAGCAATATGTGTTTTGCACACGCTGAAATGACATATAATTACACTGCTTTTATAGCTTTCCTTCCTTGCAGGAAGGTTTCAGGTGGAATAGGATGTGCTGCCACCTTTTTTCCCCCCTATATTTTGTTTTAATTCCCCCTCTGTGTCATCTGCTACAGCTTCTCTAAAAGAAGCAGTTAAAATAGAAAGGATGCTCCTTGCACTACCACCAAGATAAGTTGCTCAGCCTTCAGCTGCAAGGGCATTTCTAAAAGAGGCTGGGACTCAACTCATGCAGTGCTCCATCAAAAGTGAACATTATTGGCACCCATACTGTGCCCAAGCTGCTTGACCATGTGTGGGAAATGGTTCTTCTTCTTCCCCGCATAAGCCTAAACAAAGTCTTGGTAGCCCCCCTGGCATCAGCTCGCAGCACCATGGCACACAACTTCTGCAGCTTAGCAGGGGATAACTTGGCAGGCAGACCAGGCAACTCATCATTTCCCACCATGGGGACTCTCTCAGTACAAGCAGTTTTTCTCCCGTTTTAGATATTGCACTGAAATTGCTACCATTAAAAAGGCAGGTGCAGCAAGGTGCATACAAATTGCAAATAAGAAGTTAATGGCTGCATCCTCCAGTGCTCCATGAAGAGAAAAGGGCCATTAGCTTCATTAAAGCAAGGAAAAACATTCTTTTGTGCTCTCATTTTCTTCTTTATTGCAGCGAGTCTTCATGAGAGCACAGACACATATCTGTGCCTTGGAAACATTGCTTTGGTTTATAGCTTCTCATTACAAGGAAGAGGCTTCCGTTTCAGCCTTCCTTGCAAAGAATTTTCCTGCCTTTTCTCCACAAAATCCCCCTTACTAATTCATCCTGAATCTATACGACCTGAGGTGACAGCTCAAAGAACCTGGGTTTCAACTCCTTGGCTCTGGGTCTGACCCTCATGGTGATGCCCCAGGGCTGCAAAGACCTCTATAATTCTCTACTCAGAGTAACTCCTTCCCCTCCATTTGTACTCATGGGCTATACCAGCCCATGGCACAGTAAAACCACTTGTTTTGCCTTCCCCATCGCTGCATGAGTTTCCGGAGAGTTTTCTACTTTTGTTTTATGGATTCCTTCTTTACTTACAGGCCTTAGTACCTTTGTTACCAGAGAACAGTGGAGGGAGGAGGTAGCCCAGACATGGGGAACTTGAAGACCACATTTTCATGTTTCATGCTTCTATGTTGGGTCATGGTAGGGTCAGGATAGTCATTATCTTTCTGCTTTGATGTCAAACACTGAGGATACACATGAGTTACCCCAGTTTGGGTCTGGATTTGGATCTGAGTCTGAATTTTCTGCCAGAAAGTCAGGATTCAGATCTAGGTGGGGTTCTACCATGACAGATCAGTTGAAAGAAGCAAATCAGGAAATGTGGAGGAACTGGGCACAAATCAAGAAGGAGAAGTCAGGTGGCATTCAGCCGAAGCAATTTTACATTTAAACTCACAGACACTGTGATGATGTTATATGGCTGAGCACCTGGCTGATGAGTATTTGACTGAAGATTCATCATGGTACACTTGGTACTAAATTTGTTTCATTTTAACAAAACAGTAGCAAATACAGATACTTGAGGATTTGTTCTCTTTGCTTGTGAGCCTCACAATGGATTTTGCAAACTATTTGCCCTGTTCCTGATTCAGCAAACATTCAAGCACATACTGGTTTGAATATTCTCAAGCAGAACCTAACTTGACTCCCCTTTTTGCCCTCTGCTCCCTTTCAAACAAAAAAGAGAGACTCTGAGAGGTACTTGGCCCACTTGCAAGCCAAAAATAAATACAATTGTGCTATTGATCTGATTTCCCCCTTCTTTTCCCTGAGGAATTAGCCCATCTGCTGAAGTTAGTGGATTATGGCTACATGGTTCTCTACCAAGCTTCTTACCTGTCAAAACCAGCTGCCAATGGAGATTGTTTTACTGTCAGGCAGCCAGTACACAGATACTTTGGGTAAGGAGTCACGACATGAAAGATGAAAGGATCACTGCTAGGGCATCTGTTACTGATCTCAAAAAAAAAAAAAAGGAAGCAGGAAACAATCTTGAACCATTTATACAGAAGCTCAAGAGCTCAGGATACTGTGCTCTTGGGGACCTTAATTACCCAGACATCTGCTGGATATGATGTTCCTCATTCCTAAGCCAAAATACTTTTTTTAATTTATTTTTTTTTTTCCAGATAGGACTAGTTTGTGACATGGAAATTATAGACAATAAATTAAAAAAAAGTGAAACTATTCTAGACTGAATGATCCAGAGGAAAGAAAACACTACAAGTTTGAAGAAAATAGGAGAGGATACTGAGGACAGCTTTTTTTAATTTGGTGGATCTACATTAATAGACAGTTCTGGAAAGGCACAACCCCACAAAGGGGTTGGAGAGTGGAAGTGCACATGGATGAGAGCTAACAGACCAAGCAAGAAAAGCATGTCATTAATTCTTCATGTGTGTGCTTTGTTCATCTTACATCAAAATTGTCCTCAAACAGATTGCAATCTTTTAAAAATCAGTTTGCTACCCGAGACCACTTGCTCAATAATTTGAGGAACTAAATCAAACCAATATTCAAAAATAAGTCACTGATACTCAAAGCAAAGTCACTAGATACATACCTCTGATTGTGCATGGCTATTCCTTGATCCAGTGAGTACAATGCCACAGAAGTGGTGTTTAAACCCATATTAATAGAGGTGTAACCTTTTACTTTCTTTTTTTTTTTTTTCTGAAAATACTCTGGAAGAGCTGCTTACAATGCACTTGCTGGATCTGGATTTTTTCCTGCTGTTAATTAGGTTCAGTTTAGCATATTTACAGACGAGTGCCCCAAATGAGCTCTAAACTTAGATCTGCCTCTAAATATAGGCATAGCCTTGGTGCCACACGGGAGAGAGCTACAGGCTCTGTCTGGTACACAGAATCTTTCTAGGGAATTGGCAAGCATGGTGTTTTGTGTGTCAATATAACAGGCAGGCAAGCTTGCTTAGCTGCTCACTCAAGCATGTGCCTTCTCTCAGCTATGCTGAAGACTGCAGTACAAATAGGAGTAGTCAACACCGGGGGTGAGGGGGGTGTTCCTCCATGAGGACTTTAGGCAGGGAAAGCTAGATACCCTTCACAGGGCAAAAAGAGAGGTAAAATCAACTTCAGGGTCAATCAGAGCAGAAGTCCAAATTAAGCTAAGAGATGCTAATCTCAAACTGGGGTCTAACGGCAAAGGAAGTATGTGCTCTAATTGTTCAGAGGAGCAACTGAAAGTATCAGGCACAATATCAGAAAACAAAAGGATGCATAAAGCAAAAATATATGTTGGAAAGCATTAAGAAAAATAAGGCCAGGCTTTACAGATACCGGGGAAAGCAAAGTACTAGAAGAAACAGGTGAAAGAGTAAGTTTTATGAGAATAAAACCAGACTGAAACAGTGAGCTGCCTCTTTAAAGGCTCAGGAAATATAATCACAGAGGTTTTGTCAAATGTGTATTTGAGTAACTCTCTCAAAGATGCTGAAATGTCTTTTGAACCCATCTGCAAGGTGCTATGTGCTTTTTTGCACTTCTGGTCCGTTAGATTCCTACCATGAAACCTTCAGTCTTTGGAGAACTCGGCTAATAATTCACCCTACTGAGGCAGGGAGAGCCAAACAAGCCATGGAAGGAGAATTAGGCACGTAACAATGCTTAGCTTCTCTACAAATAGTATAGCTCAATTATTTCTCTTAATTAGGTCCCCTCTGCATGCATAATAAATCCTCACTTGCTTGGAAAGGCATAGAAGGCCATGAGCTAACAGGCACCATTAGGTGAGTGTGTCTGGTTAGCCACCTTGCAAGCCACAAGGCAAATCTCTTGTGGAGATTTTACTGAATTCACAGAGAAATGAAAGGCACAAATCCATTGGCAAGTGTTGAGCTTCATCTGTACCTCATATACAACCTCAGAGGAGTGTTCAAGGGACTAGTAAAAGTCTGCTGCTTAACAAAATACTCTTCTAGCAAAACAAGGCAGGTTGTATTAGCACATCTGGGCATATATGGTATAGCCTCCTCAGAGAAGGGCACTGCAATGGGTGGTCTCAGGCATAGCTTTCCTTGTGCCTGACTTGCACAAAGCTTTTATATTTATTTGTAATGTTCTTTACGTATTTATTCAAAAGCCTAATGACATTTAAATGAAAAATCTCATGCTGATTAAAAGCAGGTAGGGGAATAGCTGGGAAAATGAAATACACCGTAGATAATCAGATCCAGACGACATGCAGCCCTGGGTTCTGAGGGAACGATGCTAATGAATCTAGTGAACCTCTGGTAATTAGATTTGAACAGCCACAGCAAAGGGAAGGGAGTGGGGGAAATGCAAACATGGTATAGATCTTAAAAGGGAGAATAAGCAAAAGGCAAAAATGGGTTATCCTAACACAGGCTAATAAAAAGCCCTCATCACTGACTGTAACCCGCAGAGGGAAGGACTACAGAGTGTTTCTCCAGCTTTCTTCCTCAAACCCATCCCGTCGCTTTTTCACTCTCTGCTTCCACAGTTGTGCTCTTTTTTGTTTCCTCTCCTTTCCCTCTACTGCATTCCTCCTGCTGCTTTTGCCCACATCCTCCATTTTACTCTCTCTGGGATCTCCAGAATTTTCCAGGATGAAGAGCCCTTTCTGGACCATCCTTATTTCTCTTCCAAGGTACAACCTCTCCGTCCTGCCAGTGCAGTTACCAAAGCAGTAGAGCACAGCATTGCCCCTGTCCTTTTCAATGGCACAAGGCTAAACCCTTAATTCAGGCAAAGTACTCGAAGACATGTAAGCAGTCTCACTAAAATCAGTGGAGTAACTGGAGTGTTAAAAACCATAGGTTTATGTGCCTGCGCAGAACAGACACTCCAGCATTAATTCCCTTTCATTCCCAAACTGGAGGGGGGCAGATCCCAACCACTGCTGTCGCATTCAGGCCCACCTCCTCATCTGCACACAAACTCGGCTCCTCTCGTGCCAGTCCCAGCAGACACCCAGTTGTGGCCAGTCTGACATCCTGGTTCAGCATGTCTCTAGCCTGGTGAGGAGATGCCCAGCTCTGCTTCATGCCCCTGTGGGGCCCGGGCTCTGTGTGGCACCGGGGGTGGGCAGCATCAGCCACCCCGGGGTGGTGGGCAGAGGGCATTCGTGGCTCTTGGCTGGTGTCCATCCTGAGATGACTGTGCAAAAGGCTTTTGTGCAGCTCCAGTCTCCCGCCTGCCCTGACAATAGTCCCCTTCAAGATGCTGCACACCCCAAGCTTAGGAGCCATGATGGGGACACATGAACCCCACTCCACTGCTTCCCGGGCACCCACACCGAGGGGAGATGGGGGAACAAGTGAGTTACAGTTTACTGAGAGATTTGGTGGGTTCAGGGGCTTGATAACACTGCACATCGAGCCTCTGTGGGCCTTGCTTAGCAGGTCTTCGGACAAATTCCTCGCATTGCACTAGAATTGCAGCAGAAGCCCATCAGGACAAAATCCTGCCCCTCACTACACCTGGGAAATCCCCTGGACATTGCAGCATCCTGTGTGTGAAGAAAATTAAAGAAAAGAACTGCACTTTTCCTTGCTTTTGTGTGGAAAATGAGTTCTTCTCAATTAAACCAAGAATCAGCATCACTATTTGAATTATACATTTTTACATTGAATACAAAGTCTTTAATGTCTTTCCAATTGAGAGTTATACAGAGTGTTAACAGAGCTGTCTGTTAGGCAACAGTTCCACTGGAGAAGCAGAAAGTGAGTTTAGATGGTGATAAAATGCAGTACTTTTTAAATTTCTTTTTCCCCCCTTGACATCTTCACTAAATAGTGGAGGTTTCTCTTGGGATCTGTTATTTGGACTATACTCTGAACTACTTTCTATCAGAATATTGACTCTCTTGACTAGAGAGATCAGGCTAGCACTGAAAAAATAAATTCCCTTGGGGAGATTTAACACAACCCTTTTTTCTCCCCTAAGCCAGAAAATCCTTTAAAATTATTTTAGTAACACTATCAACCTAAAGCAGAGAAAAATGTTAGAAGCTGCTTGCTTTTCACAGATTTTGAAGAGGAGAGCAACATCTCCTTGCAGCACAGTTCATTACTGACAGGTCAAAATGATTTGTTGGATTAGAAATATTTCTCTCCCTGGGAGATGTTGATTGCAGCACAGGCGTCCCATTTGCATATTGTACAGTGCAGCTCAGTTAGTTGGGTTTGAGGCAATCACGTGTTAAAAGGCAATTTGATGAAAATTACATATAACTTCAGATGTCGTTCAGAAAGGATGGGGTAGTGGCATCTGTTTCTCATAACCTTTGAAACATTACACATGTTTCAGAACTACGCTGTTTCTTTAGAAGTCAACTATATAATCTGTGGATTTTTTAAAATTAAACACGGTACATTTAATTTAGGATATTGTTATTCTAAAAAAGACAATGCTAGTCTTTTTCAACCTGCTCCGTGGTGTAAGTTATTGTTGGCAAAGTCACTTTTGCTCTCTTTGCCTGATCCAGGAGTGTATTTCATGAATTGCCTTATAATTTTAAGTGGCGAGTAGACCTTTGTGTTTCAGATAAGGTCACGAAAACAGTTTATCCAAGGCATTCGACAAAGAATGGAAAAATTGCTCACTTTTCCCATCAAACATAATTACCATTCACCACATCTAAATGAAGCTCTTGTATCTTTACTGGAGAACCAAGAGCTGCTATGAAACAGTTATTTGTCCCTTAGCAGAAATCTGGTGCAGGGAAAACAGAGGAAATGGGCTTTATAATTAACCCTCTTAAAGGTCTGACAGAAAATGGATAGATCTGAAACTTATGCTGAGGCAGACTCTCTTTTTTTCTTTCTATGAATGAGGGAAGGCAGTAAGGCAAGGCTCCTTCCCCTCTCGCTGGAACACACAGGGTCTGGAAGTGGGCTGAGGAGATGACAAAAGGGCAGGGGAACAGGCAAACCCAGAGCCGGGCTCCGCAAATTTATTCAATTAGGTATTAAATGTTTGGAACAAGGTTTCGTTTGCCAACAGCTGTATACAATCATTTGTGGTTTTGAGGCCAGGGTAATTGGCATGTTATGAGCTTTTGCCTCAGCTTTTGGCATCTGCCTGAAAACCACAGGGGAAGAAGGAAGGCTCTGCGTGGGGCTCAGCCAGGAGTCGTCCCTAGGGAGCAGGAGCTCAGGAGGGCATAGAGCTGTCAGTGAACAAACCTCACCTCAGTCTTCTGGATACTGGGCAGAGGGTGCCCACCAGCACTTTTAGCAAGCCCCGGTTAACTAGAGAAGTCCTTGCTAGGCTATATCCTGCCAAAGCCAGGATTGCTTCACCTGTAGGGATTTACGCTTTTAACTACACGCAACTGTTTTCAGGAAACTGACTGAAGCTCCTTGCTAATTGGAAACAGTGAAGGAATTTTGCTTTCCATTGTGTGCTTCAATTCACAGCAATCCAGCAGTCAGAGCTAAGTCATTACAGTTCAGAAGCTGCCACCAGCTTTTATGCAGCAGTGACGTGACCTTCCCGTCCTCCCTCTGAGCGGCACAGGACGCACTCTTCTCATATCAGGTTTCCTTGCAGGGTACACTAAGAACTGTACACAACCTACTCTGCTTGTTGTATCCTCTCCCCCTATTCTTCTTTTCTTTCTTTTCTTTTCTTTTTTTTTTTTCTTTTCCCCCACCTTTCACAAATTGCAGCAGTTCTTTGCTACGGGATGTTTTGAGGAAGATACGGCCATTTGCTACCCATTTGTTCAAGGCTGAGCATAGGAAGCCCTACCTAGGGCAAGACTCATTACCACCACTGCAATATAAATATCACACACTAATAACACTGTGATAGAGCCATACTTCATCATACTCTGGGTATCAGTAGAGAATATCACACTTACCCTTTTATTATCTCCTACAGCCATTTACTCACTGGCTTCTGTTACAAGGGAGTCAGCCTTGAACAGTTCCTCTGGCTGGCACTGTCTTAACCAACATCAGGTCCTGATTTCTCAACTATTTATGCCTTAAAAAGCTGTCCTATATCCTGTAGAGAAGCTCCCAACTCATGTCTAATCATTAACTAGAAAAAAGGGGAGTCAAAACATGCAGTGCTATTCTGCATTAGTGTTCTTTAGTTACAATAATGGATTGCTTTTTCCCTGTGGTGCTCAGAGCTCTTAACAAAGAAAGAGGAACATTGTTACTCTATTTTAAGGGATGAAAAAGCTTAAGTGCAATGAAGAAACATGCCTTGCTCACAGTTACACAGCAGATCTGTGGCAGTCCATGGGACTGAATACAAATCCACCAAAGCTATGTCATACCTATACCCCGAAGTGCAGTTACTTAATAACAACAGAAAGGATAATTCATCCCATATATGTCCAAGAATCGATGGCAGTTGTTTTGGCAGGCATTCACATGCTGCTTGGTTTGGGTGAGCCTGCTCTTAATGCGTGCTCAACTGCTTGTTAATGGGATGGAGAGATGCAAATGAAAGCCTTCAGGCTTTGCAATAAGCAAACTTCACCCCTTGATCACAGTGCAGCCTGTCCTGCTCCTGGCAGCTGAGGTTTTATAGTGGGTCAGGTGGACAACAGATGTTCACCTGCTTAACTGCAGTAGCGGTGAAAACTCCTGAAACAACTGATGAACAAAAAGGGGCCATCTACTCCAGCTGCTTTGCAATCAAGTGGGAGCCCTTCAGATGTATTTGGCTGCACGTCATGTCTAATTTCCTCACAGAAAACTCAACTGATGAAGCCTCTGCTCTTTTCTTGAGCAAATAATTTCTTTTTGCAGTCAGACCCTGCTCGTCTGATGCAGCTTTCCTCCCCCACCCCACATGGCTAATCTAACTTTTCCCTTCCTACTCATGCTCATCAGCATGGATGCAATATACACTCTCAAATGTCATAATTCCCCCCCACAATCACACTGGTTTGCTTGCTCATCTGGAGTGCATCTGTGGGGTGTTGGTGATTAACTCTTATTACACTGGAGAGCAGGAAGATTGAGAACTGAGGAGCATGGGAATCCTCACTATTGCTGCACAGGGGGGCGGCTGAGTCACTATTTCTGGAGGTGTTTAAAAGACATGTAGATGTGGTACTCAGAGACATGGTTTAGCACTGGACTCAGCAGAGTTGGGTTAATGGCTGAACTTGATGATCTCCCAGGTCTTTTCCAACCAGAATGATCCTATAAGATGGGTGATCAAATTCTGTTCATTGGGTGCAGGACTAAGATGGCTGTGTGAAACTCCAAACTCATGATATGCAAGAGATCATGTAGAATGACCTCAAGCTCTTGTCTAGCAGAAACCCTATGCATCTTTTGGCTGCCTTTGGCACTGTTTGTAGTGCAGTTTCTTGACTGTTATGAAGCTTCAGTTATATTTGTAGATGTTTGAAATCACAGGTCCCCTGGGTCCTCCAATATATTACAGTGACGGAAGATGCCATATAAATACCTGGGAAGGGAGTATTTTAGAGTGGAAACCTTGTCCTGTTAGCACCAATGAAAATCTGGCATTAGCTTCCACAGACCAAGGTTTTTGCTCTTTCTCTTCAAAGCCAAATTTCACTTTGGATTGCCCTGCACTATAGTGCAGAGCACTGCTAGTGAATCCCAAATGCACTAAACACTGAAAAAAGCTCTACAAATAGAGCAGTGGCAAAAGATCTGAAGTCAGGAGGTGGTGAGGGGTTTTGTCAAAGAAGCTCCAGAAACACTCAGCCAGAAGGTAATTGCACAGCAAAACAAGAAAAGCAGCATGGCTAGGCTGGAGCTCTCTGGTGGCATGATTGAAGGGAAAGGGTTGGGAATGGTAGAGAAACAAGGGTAACTTCCTAAAAACACAGAGGCCATGAGAGCAATTGAATCTTCTTGCATCTCCAATACTGCCTGTGAAGGTGTTGTTAATGCTTTTTCTCCTGCTCCTCCCAACCCAGGAAAGTTTATTTAAGAAACACAGTACATGCAATGGCTGGATCAGGGAGCTGTGGCATTTCAATCCATTTCCCTTTCTGCTGCTGACTGTTTTTGTGACTCTGGGTAAAACCTAAATGACTTTGGAGCTTAGCATGCAGAGAACTTGTGCCTTGTCGGGAAGAAACATCAGTATTGATCCATGGGGCTCTTCTGTGCTTAGTGGTCTCTGAACAGCTCAGTTAAGGAAGCTAAGCTAATAGGACCAACTAGTTTTTCCAGAGCTTTTATACTGCCTCTGGGACTGCTACTGTTTACAACATCATGGAGCTGGTACCTGCAAAAGTATAATTTTTAGTGAATCTGTATGAACAGAGACTGACTTTGACACTCAAAGCTTGTGTTAGGCACATGGAAACACATGGGATATGAGCTGGGATTTAGTCATCACCCTTTCTGCTGAAGCATCTGCCTGAAGCACAGTGAGAGGCTGATCACTGCGAGCCTGAGGGAGATACACAGTCATGCTTGCAAAGCTTTCCACAGCAGAGCTGTTGACTATGGGTGAGACAGAAAGGGCCACACCAGTCACTGTGTTCACATGGGGTAAAGATACTGCTGCCCATTGTGAGATGAAACCCTTGTCTGGGAAAAAGGAATATGAACAGGGAGCTTTTCCTCTGCGTACCTCATATGTACCCTGAGTTCTCTGCTGCTTGAGAGACAATGCCGAACACATTGCATATGCCCTCAAGGAGGAGATTTGGTAAGAAAAAGAGCTAAGTATTTATGTCTTCTGAAAATCAATGAAATTCATGCATCCCAATCTCTTCCTCATTTTGAGAACTCTCACCCCACACATGGTACTCATAGTACACATAGTACTCAGCTACGTGTGATATTACTGGCTGCCCTCTCCTTGCAAAGCCATTCCCTGCTTTTGATATTCATCAGCAATGAGGATCAAAACCAGCCTACAACCCAGAAAAAACGGGTTTCATGTTTGCCTTCTGCATCTTTGTTTAGCCCTCCAACAGAGTCCTGGAAAAGGCCCTGGCTGCAGCCTTTATGCAGGAAGGAATAAGGTCAGTGTGCACCAGGATGTCGGTACATTGTCATACAGTGACAGAGATGGCCAGCTAAGATGGAGATGGCTTAAAGAAAAGCTACAAGGGGTCACCCTCAAAGATACTAATCTCACAGGTTTGCTCTTGCCTGGAGAAAGCAGCACTGATATTCATACCAAACAGTGAGAGCAACATCTTACCCATTATGTTCTTGTGGAAAAGTATTTTCTTACACACTGAGGAGGAGTAAAAAGAAGATGGGGGCACCTCAGCTGTTAGAGCTGAGGTCGTTAAAAAGTCATTGGATTATTTCCTTGAGAGAGAGCCAGTTAAGAAGGAAAAGCAGATGAAAGAATTAGTGAGCAAGTGCCACTGGTTGGGCAAAGCCATCCAAGAGCTGGTAATTGAATAGGCTCTTTGTAAATTCCTTTGGCTTGGTTTAATTCATGTGCCACTGCTATTCCTGTGTTATTAAGCAACCTCTGGAAAAGCATGAATAAAATCAAAACCAAATCAGACAAGCAGGGAGGCATTGCTAGAAATAGGATTCTAGCAGCCATGGCTTTTATAATTTCATTTGCTTCCATGTAAAAGCACTGGGATCTGCTCCTTCTCCTCCCTGCATTGAAGTGCTTGTGGAGCTGAGGATGATTTTTATGCCTAAAAGGACATGCTGGGTTTGGCCCGCATGGCCCCTTTTCCTCATCCCTCCTAATCCTCTTTGCTTTCCTTGCATTACTTTGCACTCCTTAACTACTTGTAAACCAGAACTCCAGCAGCAAGAATATGAAATCTCAAAAGGATAATGAGCTTCATGAGTGAAAATACAGACTTCTCCTTGCAGATCTCAGGTCCACTGAGATGGCAGGCTGAGTTATGGAGAGGTTTAACCTTTGAGCTATAATTTATTTTTACTTTGATAAACCTTTATAATTAATTCTTTGCTGGCATCAGAACTGTTTTTAAGATGCAACAGATAGGAGTTCTCCAATTATTCACTGCTTCTCACAGTACAGAGATGAGGGGTTTCAGTGAAAGGTTTGGGTACCAGGATCTGAGCTAAAGGAGGTTCTTCTTTTGCACAACACTTAGATTAAACTGTGGAACTCACTTCCAGATAAAGCTGCAAAGGCAAATGCTTAAGCAGGCTCAGCAAAGAGATTAGCTGAACCTGTGAAAGACTAGCCCATGCGTAGTGGTTAAAGAGGACGGTACAGGCGGCTGAGAGTGTTGGGGTTGTTTGGCCTGAGAAGAGAGGGCTCTGGAGAGACCTTACAGTGGCCTTTCAATACTTAAGGGGGCTTATAAGAAACATGGGGACAGACTTTTTAGCAGGGCCTGTTGTGACAGGACAAGGGGTAATGGTTTTAAACTAAAAGAAGGTAGATTCAAACTAGATGTAAGGAAGAACTTTTTAATAATGAGTCCAACCTCATTTCACTGAAATACTGAAACAGATTGCCCAGAGAGGTGGTAGATGACCCAGATCTGGAAACATTTGAGGTTAGACAGAGCTCTGAGCAACCTGATCTAGTTGAAGATGTCTCTGCTTATGGCAGAGGGGTTGGACTAAATGACCTTTAAAAGTCCCTTCTGACTCAAACCATTTTATGATTCTGTGATCCTAAGGAAGAGTCAACATCCAGAGATCCTTGAGCAGACTGGGCCAACTGGGCCAACAAGACCAGAATGAGGAAGCAGACTCTGCTAAAAATATTAATGACTGGATTGATGGAGTCCTGCATAGTCCAACCTAGACTCAGCTCTCCGCGGACCAGGTGATGCCCATGGTCCCAACACAGACTTCCTGAGATGTTGTGGATTCAAGCTTGAAACCAGAAAAATCAAGCCCTCTTCCTTTGTCTTGATGTTTTGTTTTACTTGATATCTGATACTGCCCATTCCCAGAAATGACGTGCTGGGCTGGGCATATCCAACCTGAAACTGCACCCGTTTTTGTAATTTTAAGATGCCTTTGCTGTAAAAACCCCTTTTTCTTTCCAAGGTGGGTGACCATAAATTCAAACTTCACACCAGTGTTTTGACATGGCCATGCAGTCATTAGGATAAGCTATATTTTTCAGATGAGTTGTAATCTGCTGCCCAGGAAAAAAAAGGAATCAACAGAGAGCTGCTGAGAATAAGAAGGAAGCAAGAGGTGCATGTCCTGAGCATCATTACTTCCACCAGTAAAGCTGTCTCTTGTACATGTTCATGCTTGTGTAACATGAATTGCTGAGCCAGAGCTGAGTGCTTAGCAGATAGCCTTACTCACAAAACCACTGGCCCCGAAGGATCAGCTCAAATCCATCTAAAATGCCTGCGGGTTCACTGAAGTGCCTCATGACTTACATCCACCTGAGGTGGCGTCTCTCTCTTTAATGGCAATAAAAAGGAGGCAGCCGAGTGGAAGGAAGCCTGGTGTGAATGGATCAGCTCTGCGTACACCTCCCGGAAAGAGCCCTTCACAGAGTGACCTTCAGACCATGGTGAGATGGGCCTCAGACAGCAGCAGGTTTTTTTGCTCTATTGATGCCAAGGAGCCCCATAGGTGAGCTGAGAGTGCAGCTTTCTGTTACACTGCCTTTGTGAATAAAATAGCTGATACATGAGGTAGCATCCCAGGCTCTCAGTCCTCTTCATATCAAGGTCTTTGTCCTCACCGGGGCAGTGATCTGGAACAGTGACTGGCTGGGTTTGTTTCTTGGCCAAATAAAAGCTTGCTTTGTAGAGTCCTCCAGGGGCTGCCACTGCGGCTCGCAGACCTTCATCTCCTGACCTACCTGTTCTCTCGACTCCGCCTGCAAAACCGGTGTAAACTCTTTGTATTTGTTTTCAAAACAGGCATGCCAACAGACTCTTATGTTTTGGTTTGGTTTGAAATAAGAAAACCGGGGCAGGAGAAGCCTGTGCTAACAAGCCAGCGTGAGCACATTGAGCTGAGAGAAGCCAAGAACAACAGGGGCACCCCTTTCAGAGCTCCTCACAGCCCTGCAGCCAACGGGGGTGAGCAAAACAGCAAACACGACATGGGAAGAGCCACTGGCAGAAGAGCCACTTGCTTTGTTAAAAAATGCTGCCTTTGGGTCCTGCAGGCACTGGGCACAGTGAAACCTGTTTGCTGTGAGTGGCAGAAACCAGGCGTGCATCTTCTGGGCTCCCTCAGTATCACTAGCCTTCCACATCCACAGGGACTCAAACAACGGTGGCAACACGTGCTCCCATGGCACAGCTGTCACATGGGGCTGGCCAGATGTGCTGGAGGTATCAGTTGTTGTCCCTCCCACCTGCCCTGCAGCTGTGGGAGCACGACGCTGGTTGGCCACCAGGCCAATGGGCTGGAGGAGCTGATGGATGGAAAACATCTCAGGAGGAGCTAATGTCTAGCCCAGGTAATTTCTGTGCCAAGCCTGGTACAAAGGTGAGGACGAGAGAGAAGAGCAGGGAAGAAGAAGGGTTTATGTTGGTTTTACTCCAAACAATACTCTCTTCCAACTTACACAAGTAATAATGTCTGTGTGATGCTCTCCTAGAGCCTCTTTCAGCCTTTGCAGATCCTTTGCCAGTGTGTCTTTCCCCATGTTACTTAAGAGATTAAGCAAGAACGGAGGCAGAAGGAGATCTAATGAAAAGGAGAGAAGTCGTGGTGATGAGTGGCTGAGTGCTGCCTTGGGTAACAGAGTCCTGCCTGCTCAGCACCTTGGAGATGTTAAACACATCACTCCAGCCAAAAGTTCCACAGACAGTCGCTGCTTTTCCTCATTTTTTGAGTGCTTTCAAGTCCTCGCTCCAAACCGCAAGAGCACTTGGGCTTCTAGAAGAAAATGCCATCAGATTTTGTCAACAAAACCATTAGTCTTTAGTCTCCTCAGGTATGGCTAAACTGTTTCACCAAAAATTCAGTCTGGGGCAACCCCCAGGAATGTAAACTTTCAGCCCATAAGGTGAAGTGTTGGCAACGCTGATAAATGCCTCAAACCAGGCTCCTGGAATGGGAAGCATTTGGAAGCTTGTGAGAGACGAAACCAACCCACAACACTCGAGAACACAGCTTGTCCCTATAAATAATTAAAAGGAGCAGCTGCTATCTAAAAAAGTCAGAGCACTATACAAAAATGTCCTCCAGGGTATTTGTATTGCAGGAGTTAGTGTACAGCTGGAGTGAGTGTACTAAATGCCTGCTCGAATCTTTTCAGAAACTACCTGTGCTTTAATATGAGGGTGTGTCAGCTTCCATGGGCAGTGTGGAAGGCTGTGACTAGACTTCTACATCACCGTGATGGGTCAGGCTCTTCTACTTCAGCTCTCAGCTGAAGCTATAAAAGTGATGCAAGTGAAAATGCTGAATCCAACTTTATTCCAAAACTTAGGGAGAATTTGGTTCTGGGTACCAGCATGTACTAGAGGTGTTGGGCTTAGCACCCAGCACCTGCAAAAAACAGACCGTCAATTTGTGTGCTTCACTGTTGGTTGCCACAGCTGAGGATGTTTGCCCGGCACATCCCTTTCTGCAGCCTGTGGCAACACTGAGCACTAATTACTCCTTTCTTTAAACATTTGGGAGGGGACTGAGGGGAAAAGACAGAGATCACATCAGCAGTAACCACTGAAGTCCACTTATCTTCCTCAACCCTCCTGCTACCATGGTTAGAAAGTTTTGTGTTGAGGTGAGCCTCTTTTCCCACTCTGGGAGAGAGACAGACTTGCATAAAAATGGTGCTGGACACCCATGGTAAGGGTTCTCCCCTGTAGCTGGCAGGCTTCACATTTTCAGCTGCTGCTTTCCAGCAGCATGGGACTTGATTGAGCTTGATCTTGACTACATTAAAAACTGTTGTTATTGTCTCTTACACCCTCTCTTGCTATTTCTCATTGCCTTTCTTTTCTGTCTTTCCTTTTTACCTTTGTTTTTGCCTTCCACATCATAGTCACCACATCCTTGAAGTGGGAGGAGAGAAATTAAAAGAAAACATTTAATACCTCAAGTGTTTTTAAATCACTAGTAATCAGTAGAAGCCTGAAGAGGTCACCCTGGAAATAATCCAGCTGGTGAACTCCTTATGGATGTCACCTTTCCAAGAGCACAGCCATTTCCTCATGGTGTGGGTGTACTTATTTATTATGTCATTAAAGTTGTTTTCTTTTGGACAGCCTTTAAAGACCTTCCCTGGGGATTCACCAGGCTGGGCAGCAAGCCAAGCAGAACACCCTAAAGTTAAGTGCTCAGCTCTGTTGAACATAAACCACTTAATATTTCAAAGACAACAAACATGGTACAGATCTAATTTCTTTCCAGTAGGAAAGAAATAACCAATAAGTACCACACTCAGCCCATCACAATGGACAATCAATGCCCCCTTCTTCAGGCTAGAACACAGTGGTACTGTATGCTTGTAACTACAAGTCAGGATTATGGACCTATTGCTCTGCTTGCCATGGCTCCAGAGAGGCTGAGCCAGTCCTCACAGGTTGGTGTTCTTCATAAATTACTATGCCCAGGCCAGGTGACAGCAGAACCACACCTGGCACAGGTTCTTCCTCTCTGAGATACTCAGCTCACATTCATAGAATTACGGCACCACAGGGTTTGGAATTAGTTTTCCACAGATCTTCAGCTGGGTCAAACTCAGTCGCTGGCAGGTTAGCGGAGTGCAACACACAGGGTCAGCTGCAAAACCTGTTGAGGCCCAGGAGGAGACTCCCTGGATTTCAGCAGGTGATAGAGCCAGGCTAAGAGAGGGAAGTCAGCAAAGTTTGTTCCCTGGCTCTCCCTGTTGTGAGGAACAACACCGAGTACCAGTATGACCTGCTTCATCTCTGGCTGAAGCCAAATGCTTCAGGATCTCACAGTCTCAAGTACAAAGGTTGTTTCTCATACCCTTCCTACAGGCTTGCTCTGCTTGGTCCTGGATTAGGTTTAATGTCTGGTCCAGCTGTTGGTGTAATCTGCTTTGGTCTACTCAGTGAGCTACAATCCGGAACGGCTGCCGACTTGCCAGACGTGTTACTCCCGCAGGGCCTCTTGGATAGCAACTGAGTCACTCCAGATCTGGGCTGGTGGAGGGCAGATCAGGATCTAATGCCTCAAGACAGTAAAACCCCCTTTTTCCATCCACATCTCACTCCAATTGGCCCTCTGGGGCATAGCACTCCCTCTCAGTAGGATGGAGCAATAAAAGACAGGCCCTGCTTTGGCAACCCCCATTTACCTGGCTGCTCAGCTCCCACGCTGGGGCACAGCAATGCAGAGGAGCTGGCCAGAGTGGTGAAGGCAGGTATCCAAAATAAATCCTAGATTAGGAGAAAACAAAAGGTGATAAACACTAATAAGAATTAGAAGTGAAGACCAATTATCATAAAAGATAAAAAACTGATCTTGCTTTCATGGTAGAACTGAAGGACAAGAAGGAGCAGGGTTCAGATTAAGTAAAAGGTACTAACAAATTCTGAGCAGTACTTAGTAGTCATACTTTGGGGATAGGTTTATTTTTTCATTATACTAGGGGTGAGGGGAAAGATGACTGTAAAATGCCTCCTATGGCCCAGCAACAAGAAAGTGATAACAAATATCTACTAAAAAAAAACCAGCTATTTTTGAACCAGCAGATAGGGACTGCCTGCATCCAAGAGTCTATGGTGGCTGTGCAACATCCCGTGGACTTTTATGGGGATGTTTCTAGAGGACTAAGGGAGAATTAGTATACTGTTAGACTTGCAGAGGGGTACACTAAGCAAGCCAGGCAATTACAACATTTCAGTTCACAACAATGGTTAGCAGGAGCTGGCTGGAGCAGGAAAAGCTTAGCAACAAATTAAAGAGGAGTGATGTTATGATTTAGCAGCAACCCAGCTGTAAAGGAGCTGGGGGTTGCACCAGATGCCAACCCACTTAGGAGGCAATAGCATGCTCTCATTGCTCCAGGTTGCACTTGGAGGTGCATGGCCATTCAACCAAGAGGGTTTATTATTCCCTTGTGTCTAGCACAGATAAGGTCAGATCTTGAATGCTGCGTCTTTCTTGGGGCCT
>NW_009954494.1:564159-572429 GCF_000747805.2 Chaetura pelagica
AGCAGGGATGTAGAGAAACCAGAGTGAGTCCAGTGGAGACTGTTGAGGCTGAGGGAACATGCCCTTTAAGGAGAGTCTGGTGGGTCAGATTTGCTTAGTGCAGTGTGGGGCTGATCTACTAGCTACCTATTGCTATTTAAAGGATGGTTACAAAGGTGGTACTTCCAGATGACCTACCAACGGGCAATGGATGCAAAATGTGGCCAGGCATGGGTGGAGTAAGACTGCACATTAGAACAAGCTTCTTCACTGGATGAGGAGTAGGACAGTGCTGAAAGAGGTGCCCAGGGAGGCTGCTAAAGGTGGTTTTGGTAACAAATTCATGCTTGACTGACCAGCATTGGTGAAGTCTCTTCAAAACAGGAGACCAGATTACATGGTCTCCCACTAGCTTTCCTGTAATTTTCACAAATTAAGGTGAAGAGGCTTGCTAAGCTGATTAGGTAGCTTTTTTCCATGAGATTGCTGGTGTGACTGGTAGAGGCAGCAGCTTATTTTACTTCCACATACCTCAGCAACCATGCAGATTTCTACTAGATATAAAACATTTTGGTGAAGAAATGTGAGCAGTGAAGAAAAATCAGTGTGATAATTAGTGATTGACTTGGAAGCCAACTAAGTGAGAGATCTTGAGAAGAAATGGTGGCTGGGGAAGTGCAAGCTTGCACAGCATAACGAAGTAGTGCACTTGTGACAAGATTCCTTGCAAAGAGTGTCAGTAGTTTTATTTAATATTTCTATGAATGAGCTGAAAGATACATCACTGGCAAAGCCTGCAGATGATCATAGGATAGCAATAAGCATCAAATTACACATTACCCATCCATTTGGTTCACTGGGAACACAGCCCCAACAAACATCCTGTGTTGTAAGAGGATGTAGGGAGGCAATTAGGAAAGCTAAGGCCTCCTTGGAACTAAACTTTGTTACTGAGGTCAAAGACAATAGAAAGGGCTTCTTCAAATACAGATACAGATACAACTAACACTAGAGGCAATATAGGCCCACTGCGGACCGAGGTGGGTACCCTGGTGACAGAGGATATAAAGAGGGCAGGGGTACTGAATGTCTTCTTTGCCTCCGGCTTTACTGCTGCAGACTCTCTCCAGGAGCCCCAGAAGAAGTCAAGATAGAGGAGGAGTTTGCTTTGGTAGATGAGGACTGGGTTAGGGAACAGTTAAGCAATCTGGACATCCATAAATCGATGGGTCCAGATGGAATGCACCCGTGGGTGCTGAGGGAGCTGGCAGAGGTCATTGCTAGGCCACTCTCCATCATCTTCAGTCAGTCATGGGCAACAGGAGAGGTGCCTGAGGACTGGAAGATACCAAATGTCACTCCAGTCTACAAGAAGGAGGACCCGGGTAACTATAGACCAGTCAGCCTCACATCCATCCCTGGAAAGGTGACAGAACAACTTGTTCTTGGCACGATCTCTAGACATATCAAGGATGAGGGGGTCATTAAGAACAGTCAACATGGTTTTACCAAGGGGAATTCATGTTTGACCAAACTCATAGCCTTCTATGAGGAGGTAACTAGGTGGATAGATGATGGTAGGGCAGTAGATGTGGTTTATCTTGATTTCAGTAAAGACTGAGGGGGGACCCTCATCAATGTTTACAAATAAGTTAAGGGCTAGTGTCAAGAGGACAGAGCCAGGCTTTTTTCAGTGATGTCCAGTGATAGGACAAGGGGCAGTGGGTGCAAACTGGAACATAGATGTTTCCACATAAATATCAGAAAAATCTTATTTACTGTGAGAGTGACAGAGCACTGGAACAGGCTGCCCAGAGAAAACCTGCCTGGACACATTCCTGTGTGGTGATCCTGATCTGGCTTGGGGGGTTAGACTAGATGATCTTTCGAGGTCCCTTCCAACCCCTAAGATTCTGTGAAACAAGACACGGGTTTTACAGTGCTCACATGGGGTTGGAGAGTGCAGGTACACAAGGGGATTGGGTCCTTTCTGAAACTGAAGAAAAGCAGAAAGTCCAGCCCTGTGGTCAGTAGAAAGGCAGATCTGTGCATCAGGCCACAGCTGGGGAGATCAGCGCTGCCCTGGAGTGCAGAACAGAGGAACCACTGAGCCAGAGGGAATCACTGCCACAGTCACTGCAAGAGCACTGGGTCTGTGAATTAGGAAGGATGCTGAAAAACTGCGGTGAATTCAGTGAAAAGCCCTGGGAATTACTGGACTGATACGAGAGAAAAAAACTAAAAACCTCCTCATTTCACCTCTCCACCACTTCTGCAGCTACCAATTGCTCTGCTTGAGGAAAACCTAACTACAACTTACTTTTCCAGTAAATTGTGATTATTTCTTGTAGATCTATATAAATACAGAAATTCATTAGTTTACAGGGCAGGGAAATGCTTTCCAAAACATACAGCTTTTAAAAGAATGTAAAGCTAATATTAAAAACTAAACAGTCCTTATAACTTTTCCTGTGTCTACTTCTTTTGGAAAAAATACCTAAAGCTTTTTCTTTCAAGATAAACAAATAATTACAAACATACAGGCTTTTCCCACACTCCAATTTTCTACCCAGAAAGTTTAAATTACTGAATCAAATACAATTTATACACACACAAAAAAGAGGGATTTAAGTAGGACCATTAATAGGCATTTAACTTTAACACATGCCACTATAAATGTTTATCTAAAATTCACCAGGGAACCAGGATTTTATCATTGCATGGCTCTGTGATATGCTATGATGCTGGATAATGATCTAATAGGCCTCACTGACAACAAGCTGGCACCCTGCCATGGCTACAAAAAAACACCCAACAGCTGGGAACATGAGACAACCTGCAAACAATACCTCCTGATTTCCCAGCTAAGAGAACAGCACAGACTAACATAGCAACAGCAGCCCCATAGAAACAAGGCATGAAGTAAAGTGCCTGAGCCTGGCCAATACTACTAATTTTTTTCAATTCAATCAAGAAAATCTAATTGGGGTGCTGCTTAATTATTCCACCTTCAGAACGAATGAATGTTCACTTTAAAAAGGCATCAAAAATATATTTATAAATGGCTGATTTAATCCTGCTCTTTGGTCATTCTTTGATTATTGATATTTCCTATTTGTAATAACACAAGCAAACATCTGAAAGAATATTATAGGTAGTAACAGTATTTTTCTTGAATTTTTTAAGATAATGTTGAATTTTTTAAGATGATGTATGTTAAGTTTTTCACTCAGAGGGGATATTTCAGTTCACTTTTATTTTGGGACATTTCATCCAGTTAATGAAGGTCTTCTCTGTCATAATAGATTAAAAGAGGAAGAGCGCAATTAGCTGAATTGGTCATTATTTTATCCTTGCTCTGAATGTGTAAGGTTCTGCAAGACTTGCTTTTCTTCATTTTCAGGGCTTCTCATGGAAATTTTCCTTACTTTGAAAGTGGGACGTAATGGTAGTGACATTCTTACTTGTCACTTGGAGTTTCAGGTTCAAAGCAAAACAAAACCAAACAATTTCTGCTTGAAAGTTCTAAAGAACTATATAAAGAAATACATATAACTTGCTACAAAGACATGCTGCCAATTTTACAGGTTTTGGATGCAAAACCCCAACTTTGCAGATTTTTTCCTGGAAAATGAGTCTACTGTCACTCAAATCAGAGTGACATAGTGCTTATGTTGGGCATGGCCCTTACCTGGGGGTCTGGCACAGGAAGGCTGTAAGGCAGGCCTGCTACTACATTCAAGAGGACTTTCAGCATTAGATCTCAGGATAGGCACTTTTCTATAGGAAGAAAAAGGAGAGGAAAGCCAGTGACTGCAATTAAACAAATACAGATTTAACAAAACAGCAAAAATAATATTAATACTACTGTAAACATAATGTACACAAAACCATACTCAGTCCAGTCTATGTACAGCAGTCACAACAAAATATCCTCAAGAACATAATTTTGAAAGCTCCTCCAGCAGCAATGACACTTGTGTGGAAGAGGAGAGACAGAAAGAAAGAAAAGACCTCCCCTCTTTATATTTAGCCTCTTGTTTGTGGTATGGGATATGCTTGCTGGCCGATTGGACCCAGCTGTCCTGGCATTTTCCCTTCCTTGCCTCAGCCCCCAGCTGACTTGGAAATGCTCACAGCCTGCATGCCACAGCTGGCCTAGGATTCTATCCCAGCCAAACCAAGACACCACTTCTGAGAGCAAGAGCTTGCCTCTGGAGGTTTGAAAGCTGATTTTTTTGCTGGTTTAATGACATATGCTTACATCTGTCCAGTCTGATAAAACTGGAAAAATATATGGCTTCAAGTATGCAAAGACATGTAGTTTCTGACCTTTCCTGATGTGCTCAGCCCTGCCATGTTTCATTGGATCACAGATGTAAGTTATGTCAGGCTTAACATGGTCTTTAATAACTATAGAATGATAGAACGAGACACTTCACTGTATCTTGCCTTGTTTTCTTCTCAGTTGTTTTGATCTGTGTGTATGCTACCTTGACATCATATTGATGAGAATGGTTCCAGAATAGATATTTAGGTGCATTACAGGTGATTCAAGTCTATATTTCTTTTCAAATGGCTCCAGTTTTGAGGGAAAAAAAGACCAGGAGGGAAAAAAAACCCAGCAAGAGTGTTGCATTCACTTTCCTGTTAGTTTCTATCCAGCCCAGACTGAATAAAATCCGAAGTCTAAATGCTTAAGACTGAATTGGGTTTAAGAAAGTGTTTTGCAACAGAACTTTGTCTTGAAATAATGGGTGACACAAACAATTTTAAGGCCTAGTTATTCACACCTCAACAAGTACTGCACAGGTCAAACACTGAGGGATTAAGCCTGTGCAGAGGATTGTTAATGTTTTTGCAGCTATTAGTTGCAAAAAAGCTAGACAGAGAGAATATCCATTTCCATCTACCACTGAAAATGGTGCCTACTTTGAAAACATTTGAGAAAGTTTGAAGTTTCCTACCAAGGTACCTGCTGTGACACTGTGAAGGCAGTTGCAATGGTCTCTTCTCCCATCGCTTTCTCCCTCTCTCACAAACATCCTTGATGCTTCAGAGCAGAGATTTCCAATTCTCCCAGTGTGCATTAAAACTCAGATCTCTTCAGAAAGAGCCATCCATGTTCTGCTCTCCCAGGATAGCCCAATAACTCTAAATTCTCTATTCTAGTCAAGAGGAACAGCAGGAGTCTGGCCTTGCCAATCGTGCAAGCGAAACCCTAGTCTGAGCCATGAGTTTGCAAACACAAAATAGAAGACAATTTCTGTTGAAGTAGGATCATTCTGATTCCTTGCAGCACACATTTTTCATATGCTTTAGATTTTTTTCCTAGTGTTGCTGAAGATAGCATCAAATAAGGCTTCTTTCTAGTGAGTTTATTTTTAAATCCAATAAACACACAAAAGTAAAGCAACAAAAAATTAAGGCAGCAACCAATTAATAATGTAGAAAGAAGAAATATAAATAGAAGTATTTATCTTGGAGCTAAAAAAGAGCAAAATAATTGACAGTCTTCATTTATTAAGAAAAAGAAATTGCGGATTAAAAAACAAGAAGCCTCTGGATATTTTAGTGCAGATTTCAAGGCTAAAAGCAGCCTTTTATTTTTGGCTCACATTGTTAGAGGCTAAAATTTAACAAAATCAGTCGAAGTATTTCTATAGCCAGTGATCAGACACTCATCAGATGATGAGTTTCACCAGGGATTGTGCCAGATGAGCTAAGCTCATGGAGGGCAGAGTAGCCCTAAGCAGTCACCCATCATGAGTTTGCTTCTTTTGCCTGAAAGAATACATGGGTACTTCCATGCTTCTCTTACATTTCCCCAGCGACTCTTCAGTCTCCTACCCACCAGGATTATTTTTTTAGTAAATAAATAAGGATCAAAATAAACAGGCATGTGAGGTTTCAATGAAATATTTAAAAGGCCAGGTCTATGACTGCTGTGTACTATAACCACTTCCCATTGTCCTTTAATGACAGTTTTCTTTTGTAGAAGATAAGCACCAGAATATATATGACATAGCCCTGACTGATTAGCCATGCCTATGTTAATGCCCAGTTAAGCCTCAAGTTTTTATCATACAGGTCTAAGAATCTGACAGGAAGGTTCCTACAGCAGCATCCACCCACCTGGCACTTGAATTGTAATAAGTCTTTTCATTACAAGTATTAATCTTCCTCTCCCCATGGTATCTCTGCCAAAGCCATCACTGAAGCACACGGGCACTGTTTTTGCATGCTTTGATAACTGGAAAAAAAAAAAAAAGGTGAATTGGATTCTATCAAACTTATTTTTTTCTGGACTTACCATGCAATGTGCCCCTCAGAAGGCAACCATTACAGAAAAATCTGACCAGTAAGAGGAAATTTCCCTTCCCTGTAACCATTGCCAATCTTCAGCAGGGAGAGCTGTGAGCTGTGCAAGCCCATGGGCTAAGAGCCTTGTGCTCACCCCATCCCTGGCAGACACCACTGCCCCTGGGGGTATTTTACCCAGGAATGAGGGAACTCACCCCAGCAGTGGTACAAGCATCCCCATTTCCTCTAGCTCTTGGCTCCAGAGCTGCCTTTCCTGTGCCTTGGCTCACAATGTCAGACAAAAATTCTTGGAAAGAGTAACCCAAGAGCAGCTCTCTTGAGGGAGGCATCTGGCCTGGGGATCATTATGAAGACGTCAAATGGTGATGTTTTAGAAGTGTGAGTACCCTGTGGCTGTGGCCAAGCAACAGGAGCCCTGTGATTTCTCTAATGATGTCATTATGGGTGTTTCACTGTTTTCTGTCATCTCAAATGCAGTGTGCAAGTCCTGTGTGCTGGGGAGTGTTTTCAGCTTACTGGCATGGGCAGCAGCTGCCGCGATGCAGATGGCAAACTAACAAAAGGAGAAGAGAATGACAGTGATTGTTAATGAGATTTTTTGCAGTTAAATTTTTTGTGGTCTAACAAAATGTGTATCCAAGGAGAATGAAGAATCAGATGAGTCAGGTCATGCCAGGGCATCCAATGCTACCAGAATCCATTGGAGCTTTGTTCATATAATTTTATTGTCAAGCACAGCAAGATGCTAGGCATGCACATATGTAATACTGAAGATCCAGGCTCCCAGGTTCCTTGGTCCATTAACTAGTGACAGCAATTCATATGTTAAGGGAGAAAAAGAAGATATTAAGGATTACTAAAGAGGATTAGAGGTAGACAAAAGTAAAATTTCAGCTCAAAACCCATTTCAAGCCTGCAGTTCATCTCTCTCTTTCTCTCCCTTGTCAAGTCTTCACCTCAGGTTTTGGCAGCTACCATATCTGACTGCAGACTGCAGCTACTAAGTTTGGGAAGATCTGTGGTTATATGGGTAGTTTCCTCCTGCATGAACTGAAATACCCATCCAGGGTTATAGTGGAGCCCTATTCTCTGATATAAACTCTATCTGATAATTTAAAACACCCAAGAGCACTCATGTTTTTGAAAAGCATTGCTCAGCTGTCCCACGACCAGAGAGACAGGCTGTAACTTTAAGAAGCAGCTCATCAGACTCCCAGCCATCACCTACTAATTAATTCACTGCAGAGCTCTCACTTGGAGTCTCACTTTCAGTTAAAGGCTGCCAGTTTTTCTGCCTTTTTGTTATATCTCCCTAAGGAGCTATCTAACCTGACAAAGCATTTTTCAGACCCACCAACACAAGCATCTTTGGGGGGGATATATGAAGCAGTAACCTCAGCTGTATTCCCAAAACGGTCTTCAAAGTTAAAGGTTTGGATAGTTTGGTAGGGATAGATCCCTATCCCTGCCTTTCTATTCCGAAGGCAAGAATGCCAAGCAACCCCCTCTCTCTTCAGCCCTACAGCCAAAACCAGGGACAACAAAACTCCCCTCACTATGTCCACAGCACAGTTGTCTCTAGGAAAGTAGCTGGGGAGTGCCAGAGCAATCCAGGACTCTAGCATGAGAAGATGAAGGGCTGCCAGAGGCTTTGTGGAAGCGCTTGGGGGAAAGGATGGTGCTGTGGCCAGGGGTGGGTGTGATCCAAAGGGGCAGGTGGAGCAACCTGCCTTGCCCTGCTGCAGCGATGGTGGTGGAGAGAGCAGCAGGGGTGGCTGCAGAGACCTCCTGGGGCTGATCAGCAGGGAAAAACCAAGAGTAGCCCAGTGCTCTGCCTTACCAGTCACGATGCTGGGGAAACCCTTCAGCCTTGCCCGAGCAGGCGCTGTGCTGGAGCTGCCAACACCCTCACGGCAGCTGCACTGTTGGAGCGTGACAGCTTGGTCCCCTGCCTCTGTGGGGTGGAC